>NC_088275.1:3300000-3554950 GCF_036013445.1 Caloenas nicobarica
CAGAAGCAATGAGCACCAGGGAAGCATCATCGAGCACTGGGGAAGCAGCTGGCAGCACCAAAACCGCAGCAGCCATGTGTGTGCGCCGGAGCAAAGGCACGTGTTTCCTTTTGCAGCTTTCTACCACCAAGTGTTATTTTTGCTTTCTCTTGGTTTAGCAACCAAACGAAGGAGCCAAAATATTTACCAAGTTTAAAAGTATAGCAAAAAGAAAGATATTTAAAAGGACTTTAAGAAGCTCCTTGAGTTTTGCTGTCCTCTTGTCCTGAGGCTCCGCAGTGCGAGGCGCTGCAGAGTGAATCCCAGGCGCATCGGCTCATGTCCTTGCACTGGGAGGGCTGGGTTTGCAATCGCAGTTTTGGTCCATGTTCCTTGGTCTGGTTGGAGAGGGCAGAAAAATGAGCCCGAACTCCATGGGGATGGCAAAACACTGGTAAAGCTTCTGTGCCAGACAAGCCTGCACTTACGGGACGCTTCCATCCTCACATCGATGGCCAAGGACCACTGCCAGCAGGCAAAACAGAGACACCAGCCATGGGGAGGGAAGGGGGGGATGCTGCAGTCCTATAGGCTGGGGCCAGGCAGAGCAGAGCACCGCGCTCAGGGCAGGCTGATGGGTGCACTGGAGCCGTGCCGGGGCTGTGCTGCAGGGTCTGGCTAGCAGACCAACGAGTAGGGGCTTTTGTCATCCTGCTTCTGGCACCCCAACATGCTGTTGCTCATCTTCTCATCATCCGTCTGCAATTGCAAAGGGACAAAAGCTTTGTTTGGGCTCATGGGACCCGACCTCTCCATTGGCAAGAGGGAAGGGACCCACGGGCTTGGCTTGAAGTTCTGGACACTGAGAAAGCCCAGTGAAGACCCATCTGTCCCCATCCCTCACTCTAGGGGTTATGTCTCTCACCCTGAGGTTTGGCCCATCTCCTTCCTTGGTGCTGGAGTCCCTCCAGGGGAGATAGCCACAAATGCCAACTCACCTAGGCCAGAGCCTGGACGGTGGAATAGATGGTTTTGGAGGTCTCCACACCAGCGTCCAGAGTCTGCTTTGAGTTGTCTTGCTGTGTATTAGAGCAACTCCACAGGTGCACCTGGGGAAAAGATTTTTTAAAGTGTTTCCAGGGTTCGGAGCTAGCAAAGAGATCTTAAAGCCTGGGTGGGCCAAAGAAACTAAGTTTGGTGGGGCTGGGAACGGAAACCCTGGTGATGCATCGGGACGCGCAGGCAGGTGGCTGTGCTGGTTGCCTTTGGGCAAGTCCCAGCGCTGGCATGTGCCCCTTTAACTTCCCAGGAGGATCCAACAGACAAACCCCGGGGCTGCCCAGCTGCTGTCCTTCCTCCCCAGGCCATCCCCGTCCTGTGCAGGGACCCCCTGGCTGTGCAGCCTGGTCCGGCCACGTACCTGGAAGACAGGGCTGAGCCTTCGCAAACTCACCTCCTGGTAAGGGCCGACTTGGGCGTATACCGTCGAGTACCCTGCTCCGGCCTCTGCAAAAAGAAAAAAGCAGAGGGTCAGTGAGGTGGCATGTTGCCGCATTTGGGAAGGGGCTGTGATGGATCCCTTGGATGACCCGCAGTGCTGCCAGGATGCTCCTCACCAAGGGCTGGAGGGAATCCCCTCTTAAAGTGTGCTGAGCTCAGGCAAAAGCTCGGCTTTGCAGGAGCTGCAGCCACTCAGAGCTGCTGGAGGTGTTTGCTGTGGGTCTGGGTCAAGGGGATCCTCGCTTCTCATCCCACTGTCCCTCCTGCCCTGGCAGCTGCAGGAGCAAGGCTCTTGCTTCTAGCTCAAAGGACAGCAGTAAAAAAGGACTTGCTAGTAAAAATCAGGGTTTTATGTATAAATACAAGATCCCCAGCTGCTTTTGAAGGGTGATATGCATTTGTCTCTCCTTCATATATTGCCACCATTGCAGCAAGTGCTGGCGTCAGGTTGGTCTCTGGCTCATCAAACAGAGTGAGGAGAGAGGATTTAAATCCTTCATAATCCCATTTTTGGGTTAAAATTTCAGTCCCTCTCATCTGAAGTTGTGCTGCCAGCCCCACAGAGGAACAACCATGCAGGTTTCAGCCTGTGCAGACAGGAGTGCTTCGGAGAGAGGTTTTTGCCCATGGTTCCTAATGGAAGAGCTTGATCCAAGTTATCAGCCTGTAGTCCTGGTGCTGGGTGCGCCTCAGCATCCCACTTGGACAGATGCAAATGCAAAACATGAGGCAGGAACTCCCCCATTCAAGACAGCTTTATTTCAGCTTATGGAAACAACAGAACATGCACATAAAAAACGCCCAGAAAAGTCAGTGAGGTCTCTGCTTGGAGTTGGCTCAGTTGTAGCAGTGATGGGCACAGCGTATCCCTTCACAAAACTGCCCTGAACAGCAGGGAGAGGAGATGGGAACCAGTCCAGGGGTCTCTTCTTCCACTGGGTTTCTAAGCTGGACTCACACACTGAACCCCTGAGCCTACTGGAGCTGATCCTGAAGCAACGCCAAGGGTGTGCTTCAGTCCCTACGGCCATCGTTGTGCTGTGCCACCTCTCCCAGGAGCCTTGGATCTCTGTCCCCAAGAGCCAGTGACACCCGGCAGCAGCTGTTTCAGGTAGGGGCTGCTGGCAGCAGCTGCTCGAGCTGTGCCTGGTGCTGCACGGGGGTTGGTTCTGGATGTGGAGTTGCGCAGCCCCTCGTCGCTTGTTTACATGTCCCCAGTTGTTTCTTGCCAGCTTTTATCTCTTCCCAAACTCCCTCTTGCTTCGGTGACCTCATGGCTACACTCTTGGCTCCTTCTTGGTGGTTTGGCGGAAGTTTTCCAGAAACAGACTGGGGGAGAGCACAGCTTCAGCCACCATGGCATCGCATGGATCGTCCCCTTTCACTCGCCTCCATGTGTGCCGGGTAGGGGCACGGGCAGGTGTCGGGGCCCCGCAAGCTGGGATGCGCTCCGGTACCAAGCCACAGCGATGAATGGGTTCCCTCCTGATCTTAAATGTGACCAGGCTGTTCCCATCAGGAAAAAGTGAGAGGAAGAAAAATGCCTGGGGGAGCCCCAAAGACCTACCTGGGTTCGTAGCCTCGACTGCAGGGAAATGGAAGTTCTTCCAGCCTGAGGGAGAAGCAACACGGGGCTCCCGTCAGCAGCAGCAACCAAAGGGAACCCCACGCAGCATCCTCAGCCCCACGGGTGCCCGGGCACAGGGCCTGGCTGTGTCTTCCCCACTCAGGTCCCGTCTGCTCACCAGGTCTGCAGGGACAGTAACCTGCATGGGAAGCAGCTCACCTTTGGATTTACAGTAGATCAAGAAGATAACCACTGCTAAAAGCACTCCCGCTCCGGTCACTGCTGCGGCCACGATTCCAGCCTGCTTGCTGGAGTAGGTGCCTTGAAAGAGAAAAATCCAGTAGCGACACCCCAAAACACATCTGCCTCTTCCCAGCATCAGAGCAGGAGAAATAGGCGTGTCTCTGCTCCAACACCCCGCTGAGCCCTTCCCTGCTTCACAGGGACCCATGTTTCACGATAACATGGTCCAACATGGAAAGGAGGCGACACACTGCACAAGGACAAGTGGCTTTGCAGACAGAGCAGCAGCTGGGAGACTCTCATGCCAGCACCTCCACCACCACCCATTTTGGTGTCCCAGGGACCTCAGGAGTGGCTTTTGGAGGGCCAAAACCCCAATGGGCTGAGGCAGCAGACGTACACAGAGCCACGGTCCCACCTCAAGCCCATCCTTGGCTCTGCCTTTCTGTTGCATGAATTGATTTGATGCTCCCACACCAAGCTGGGACTTTTTTGGGGGACAAGCTAGAAATGGAGATCCACTTTCCCTCCCCAAATTCCCCAGGTGACAAAGACATGCATGGATGCTAAGCCCACTGCCCAGAAAGCCTGGCTATCCCCTGCGAGCTGTTTTGGGAGGAGATGGACTGTGCTGGTCTCAGGCTGCCTATCTCCCCCCTCCGCAGGCGCAGGGGTCCGGGAACCCAGGCACTTTTAACTGGCTCGGGCAGACTCAGACACTTAGGAGCAAGGCTGGACACAGACGGGCAGTTTGGCAGCTCACCAGTGCTGGGAGGGTGGGTTGTGTTTTCTGACGGCACGGTGAGGGGAGAGAACAGGAAAAGTGGTAAGTGCCTCTGCCGGGGGTCTGTGCTTCTCTCTTTGCACACCAAGGTGCAGCTCAGGGGAGAGCTGGAGGCACTGGGAGCAGGATATGGCCCATCCCCACCACCCACCCACGCACCTTCCCACAGCCGTTACCTGCGCAGAGGGCGGCAGGTGAGACCACGGTGGTGTTGCGGCTGCTAACGGGGTTTTGTGCCATGCATGTGAGCGGCAGCTTGTCCAGCGGTGACTCCTCCAGCACTACTGTGGGCCCCTCGCTCCACAAGCCTCCCAGGCTCCAGCCGTAGGAGACGTTGCCATAGCCAGACCCCAACGCAGTGCAGCGCAGGGTGTAGTGGCAGCTGTCGGCTGAGCAGTTCTGCACCGTGCAGGTCACCATTAGCACCACTAGCTCTCCTGTGGGAAGTGGGGGACTGTCAGGAAAACTCTGACCCCCTATTTAGCACAAAGCATTAAAAAAACCCGCCAACACTAAGAGGCACTTACTGTACACGTGTAGAGTGAAGGTGTTTTTTGCCCCCGTGGTGGTCTTTGCAGTGTAGGTACCGGCGTCGCCCATCCTCAGCTGGGAGATGGTGAGGGCACTGCCATTCTTGGGGAAGGCCAAGCGTGGCTTGTACTTGTCATCAAAAAACACAGCTTTGGGAGGACTGCCAAATGTCACGGTCACTATGACATCGTGTTGAAAGCTCCAGACTACGGTGTTTCCATTCAGGTTCTGGAGGTGGAAGGTGACGGACCTGCCCGCGGCCCTGGTCACCTCGGCCCCGACACTGGAGCACACTAGGGAGAGAAGCCAAGCTTGGGGCTGGCTCGTGGAGAAGGCAGGAGGGCTTGGGGAAGGGTCCTCAGCTAAAAAGAGCCTGGTCCCACTGCAATCACACAGCATGATGCCATGGACAGGCTGATCTACAGGGGCCAGAGCCCCACGTGCTATCTCGCACAGCACCTCTGCTCAGCTGTCAGTGAAGTCAGAATCATAAAATGGTGTTGGTTGGAAGACACCTTCAAAGCTCATCCAGTCCAACCCCTGCCATGGGCATCTTCACCCAGCTCAGGTTGCTCAGAGCCCAGTCCAGCCTGGCCTGGGATGTCTCGGGGGATGGGGCATCCACCACCTCTCTGGGCAACCTGGGTCAGGGTCTCACCACTCTCAGTGGGAACAATTTCTTCCTCATGTCCAGCCTGAATGTCCCCTCCTTTAGTTTAAAACCATCACCCCTTGTCCTATTGCAATAGGTCCTACCAAAAAAATCTGTCCCCATCTTTCTTATAAGTACGGAAAGGCTGTACTAAGGTCTCCCCAGACCTTCTCTTCTCCAGCTGAACACCCCAACTCTCCCAGCCTGTCCTCCCAGCAGAGCTGTTCCAGCCTCGGATCATTTCTGTGGCTCCTCTGGCCCCTCTCCAGCAGGTTCACATCTGTCCTGTGCTGGGGACCCCAGAGCTGGACGCGCTGCCCCAGGGGGTCTCACCAGAGCGGAGCAGAGGGGGAGCATCCCCTCCGTTGACCTGCCGGTCACGCTTCTCTTTATGCAGTCCAGAAGACAATCAGTTTTCTGGGCTGCAAGCACATGTCGTTGGCTCACTTGTACCCTCTGGGGCATCCTGGGGATGAGGATGCACCCTCAGATAACCGACACTGGATGTGGAGAGCACTTGGGAACCACTCCACTTCAGGGTGATTGCAGGGGATTCCTTTTTTATTTTAAACAAATGAGTTGCCTCTGAGGCTCTGGGCTGAGGTGCCTCAAGAGGACTTGTACTTTCACATCCCCCAGGGGCTCACGAAGTGAGTGGCACCAGGTCCCCTGCAGCTACAGGACACCCACGCTGCATCCCATGTGCAAGGAGAGTGGAAGGGAGAGAGCCTTGAGGTGCAAAACGAAAGCTGAAGAGTTTGCAATGACTCAGAAAGGTCAGGCAGATTCACTTGCATCACCAGACCAAAAGACCAAGCTCATCTCCATGAGCAGGCAAGAAAATAGGGGGCTTCTTCCCCAAATATGCAGCTGCTTCTCCCTTCCTCAGAGAAAGAGGAAGATGTTTATCTCTTATTTTGGATACTTCCCATTTCAAATAAAGCAGTGCTGCCCTGTTTTGGTGGGGGATGGAGTTTTTCCTCCCCAGTTCCTGGAAAGGAAACTGATCCAGGCTCAGCCAGACCCCGCGGTTGTCACCTCTCCCGGGGCTCTGCATTTCTGGTCCTCCTCTGCCCGGATGCCCCCAGGACAACAAGAACAGGCATCTCTGGCCACAGAGAAGGAAAAAACTGGCTGGGGAGATAAAGTTGAAGGAAATTCTGCCGGAACAGTAGATAAAGCAGCGAGGGGCTCATCTGGCAGCAAAACCCTCATCGAGGATGCAGGGAAGGGTCCAGGGCAGAGCCACCACCTCTGCCTGTTACAACTTGCCTGAAAAGAGGTAGAAAGTGTCTCCTGTTTCAAACAGCCCTAAATACCCCACAACAAAACCACAAAAACACAGAAAACTCAGAGATAACATGCAGGGTACAGACTATGAACATGAAGCAGAATAGAGAACTCAGCGGTCGGGACACATCTGACAGCAACTGGATGGAAACTGGGCCAGAGCTGAGACCTGACACAGTCACTCGTTAGCAGGGGAGGACTGCATGAGAGGCCAGCACTGGATCTTGCTGGGCATCTTTCACACCAGTTTTCCCAATTTCTTTGGGACAACTGCATCCCTGTAGAGCTGCACTTGCACCTGGAGCTGCTGGTCCTGCATGCACCAGTCCTGCCCCCACTCTTTCTCGAGTCCCTTAAACCACCCTGAGCTCCCCATGGGCTCCTTCCCTTCCACCATCGAGGGGAAAAATGAGCATCTTGCACTTACTTGCTTGGTGGAGGAGGAGGAGGGTGAGCAACAGGCACTGCAAAGCGTCCATCAACCCCAACGCACTCAGAGGGGGTCTCTGCGCCTGAGTATTTACTACAAGTTGTGGAGGCAAGAGGAAGACGAAACGCCTGCGCAGTTTTCCCTTCCGCGGTGGATGGGTGGAGATAAAACTACATGTTTTGTCCATTGGGGGTGGCATCAACACTCGTCAGAGAAGGGGTATGACAAGGAGGAAAGTTCCATGGCATGTGCAAAATGGAAAACCTGAGCTGAAAAACTCCATTTCCAAGCAAGTATGGCAGTTGGGGGAGACTGGGAATCCCTGGGGAAACGAGCAGAGCCCTGAGGAGGACTGGGGAGCCCTTGGGAACCAAAGCAAGACCTCAGGAGAACTGGAGAGCCCTGGAGAGTTGAGGCAAGCCATGGGGAAGACTGGAGAGTTTTGGGGAGCCAAGACGAGCCCTAGGAAAGACTGTGGAGCCCTGGGAAGCCAAGACAAGCCCTGGGGAATTCTGGGGAGCCTTGGGGAACCAAGGTGAGCTCTGGGCAGCCTGGGAGATCTGAGGCGAGCCCTGGAGAAGACTGAGGAGCCTTGGGGAACTGAGGCGAGCCCTTGGGAGTACTGCGTGTCCCTGCAGAGCCAAGGGGAGCCTTGGGGAATACTGGAGAGCCCACGGGAGATGACGCGAGGTCTATGGATCTTGGTGAGCCTAGACAAGTGCCTTGCTTCACAACACCAAAGCACTAACATTGTTCCTGAACTCCCAAAACCAGCTCATCTCTTTGGAAATGCCTGGCAGTGGGGTGAGATAAGAGACACCCTGGGAGACGAGCCACCCTGCAGATGACTTTGCCTCCTCCAGTCATCACATGGGAGCTCAGTGTGTCCACGTCATCATGGCTCAGTTCTCCTCTGTGTAAACTCTTCCCTATATTTAGTACCTGACATCTGGCGCATCCCGATGGCACCATGCAGGGTCAAGTACCTGTCCCATCATTCTGCAAGGACCAGTTCCATCCTGCACTAAGTGCCAGTCACAGAAACTGGAGCTTTTGCACCATTTTAGAGCCATAAGGACAAGTGTGACCTTGACCTTCTCTAGACCTGTCCATGCCCCTGGGGGAAGCGGTCATTTTGTGGGCAGACTTTTCCAATGAAGCAGCTCAGCTGATTTTCTGTAGTGAGAAAAGGAGGAAGCTTGAGATGCGCCAAAACACTGATTTCTCTTCCCCCAAGGCCTGATCCAACCCCTAATACACACCTCCAGCAAACCTTTCCAAAAGGCTTTACTATAAATTTATTTACCCTTCCCTTAGCAGCGGCACACAAGATCAGATCTGCTGTATGAGCCAAGTTATGTTGGGATTATGAAACAACTCAGACTGAAGGCAGGCTGGAAAGAGTTGACAGCCCAAATCCCTCCCATCCAAGCCCCTCCTGCGTTCCCACGCTGGATATTTCCACAGGGAAGATGGGAGATGCTATGGGGAGGATGGTGGCCAGGCAGGGGCCATGTCCCCCTTCTCAGTCAGAAATTCAGCTTTAAATAGTCCACCTGGAAGATCCTTGTCTGTTCGCATAATGGAGATGGAAAAGTGCAGTGGGACGCGGCTGCTGCCCCAGGCTCGGGTGGGGGACTGCGGATGCCCCCAGTGCAGGGCTCAGCCCCGAGGGGATTGCAAAACTTTCTTCACCGCTTCGGCCAAAACCCAGGAGTTTCATAACCGACTGTGGAGCAGATGTCAAAAGAAATATTCACTTCTGATTTTTCTCCACTGCCATTTAACCCGTATCCCTGAGAGTCACCAGTGCCACTCGTTGCAATGAGCTCCCTCTAGTGAACTCAAGGCCACAGGATGAGGCTGTAGGGTGAAAACTCACAGGGCAGTGATGAAGTTGAGGTACAAATCTGCTCTGGCCACGCTTCGCAGTGCTGCACCACAGTGCTGATGGGCTGAGACATCCTCTCCAAGGTGCTGTTTCTCTCTCCCTCGCTCATGCCGAGCTGTAGGGTCATATCCAGAGCCCCTCTACCCTTTCCTGGTGCTTCAGCATCTCACTGGCTGCCCTTAGCCGCAACCCGGGGAGATTTCTTGCTTTGCTTCAGTCCTGTTCTTTGCTCTGCTGTCCCTCACCTCCACTGCCATTGGCATCGCCCCAGCTCGGCTGTGGTGGGTGTTGGCGCGTACCAGAGGGTTTTGTCCCAGTTCCCCAGGGACAAGTGGGGTTTCCTCCAGCCGGGAATGGGGATGTCAGTGCACAGTGAGCAGAGGTGGAGGTTGGGCTGGGCGTCAGACCATGGGCCTCATAACGCTGGCATAAACTGTCTTGGGCTCCACGTCAGGGCTTGGTGTCTGCAGCAAAAAACAGGGAAGCAAAGGGATTGGTGAGGTGTCTCAACGGGGGGATGCTGTGGGGTGTCCCACAGTGACGCCCCGGCGCTGGAGGGCAGCCTTCCCTTACCTGCGAGAGGGAGGGTGGCTCTGCTGAGAGGGTGCACACAGGGCGCAGGGCTCTGCTGGGAGCCGGGACGGTGTCTGGGGGCAGACCAGTGGCCGCAGCGTAGATGGTGGTGCAGGAGGCGTGCTCAGCAGTGGGGACTTCTTTCTGCTTCTGCGTGGAGAGTGAAGGATGAGCAGCGGCAGCCAGCTTGCTACAGGAGCTCTTTTCTCCCTCCACCCCCATGTCGTCCCTGGTTTGCACTGAGCAGGACTTGGAGAGGAGCGAAAAAATACCCATTCCATCCCCAGAGCCACCCTGGGATGCTGGTGGCTGGGGAAGCAACAGCACCCAGACTTACTCCCAAAGATTCCCAAATTAACAGTGGCCAGACTGACTCCTGCAATGGCAGGGATGGGTGACTCCGAGGAGTCCACAGCCATCCCAGTCCCCCACGGTCACAATTTAACCTGTTCCCTCACCAGCCATGGGGCTGTGTTGACACCCAGCGGTCAAAACCCATCATGGAGGGTGCCACAGACCTGTAAGGAGGGACCCAGCAGCGACCAGGGGCTTTGGGTGCTGCTGTCCGAGACTCCCACCCAAGAAACCCCAGCAGAGTTGTGCCCACAGTCCCTGAAGGCTGCAGCTTTCAGGGTCCTGTCACTGAAGGAGCTTTTCCATTGCTAAAGGAGCATTTTTCTGCATGCACCAAGACAGGCTGAGATCGTGCCGGTCATGGCTCACCTCCACCCGCTGCACTTGGGAGTAGATGGTGTGCACTGTGCTGTCCTCGGTGGGTGACAATTGCTCCTGCTCCTGGCCAGCTGCGGGAGGATAAGCATGTCAGAGGGGACCAGGAATTGGGGGGACCCCGAGACTTTGCAACCCGCATCGAGCTCCTGCGCGTCAGGGCACGGCGAGGGTGAACCCGTGCTGGGTCTGTCCCCAGCACAGTGCCTGCTGGCTGAACCCAGCTGTGTCCCTGTCACCTGCCCAGCCATGGTCAGAGGATTTCTGGGTGCTACACGTCAGATTAGCGAATTTGTCACTACACAGGGAATGGGATGGGGTGGCACAGCCCGGCTGAGGCACTTGGAGAGATGATGTTCTCTCAAATGTGGACTGGGATCATTCAGTTCCCTTTGAGACCTGGAGATGTGATCTCAGAAGCACATAATCCAGGTGAAGTATTGAAGAACACATGCAGGTACCTTTATTTTTTTCTTTCTTTTTTTTTTTTTAAACTGTTTTCCTTCCCGCCCTTGACACTATACTTCAAAAGAAACACATTTCGCTCCTTCCCACAGGGCAGAGTACCCTGCAGATGAGGTGTCCATGGAGACCAGCCCCTTGGTCTATTCACTGGAGCTGGCTGGGGGCAGTTTCTGTCCCCATTGCAAGGCTCATCCCACCTGTGGACCACCAGCTGCCCCGGCACCCCTCCCTCACCGCACTCACCAACAGGTGTGGCCAAATGGGCGACAATGAAAGCCACAGTCAACACCACCACTAAGGCGATGGGCACCACCACCATCAGCACGAGGTGCTCCGGCCTCAGCCCAGTGCTGCCTGGGATGGGGGACAGAGAGGGGAGGGCGTCAGCCGCTGGGCCCGGGCCTCGGGGTCACCCAGAGCTGAGCAGAACAGGCTGCTAAATTCTGCCTTCATCTCACCAGCTAATTTTGGTAGAACAGGAAACAAGAGACAGGAAATGCTTTTCTTGAACAGAGCTCTCTCTAATTGCCACCAGACTGCAACAGTCAGCAAAAAAAAAAAAACCAACTGCTGGAGGACAGATTGGGGCCAGATAAAACCCTAAAAACATCTCCGGTGGCTTTCTGGAGGCCTGCAGGGAGGCAGCCCCTGTGTACGACGCCCTTGCATGGCATGTGCACGAGAACGGAGCCCGGGGACAGAGCTCTGCGGCTCCCAGCGCAGGGAGGCGCCCGGGCTGGACCGCTCAAGGGCCACTAGTGGTGACACCATGCAGGGATGTCCCACCATGCAAGGGGCGTTGGGGCAAAGAGATGAGAAACAAACTCCCAACCCCCCACGGTGTTTCATTTCAGCATCTCCCTTTCCTAAGCAAGAGTCCCAACCGTTTTTTCCATGGAGATATTTTTTCAGCACAAGTCACCGCGAGAGCCCCAGCACAGCTCCATGCAGAGGTGTGAGTTCACCTCTGGCTCCCTGGAGAAAGGGGCAGCCACCATGTCACCCAGCCCCAGCAAAAGTCCCCCATGTCACAAGGGAGTGCTAGAAAACCCCGGTGAGAGAGAGTGTGACTTTTACCCTGAGAGACTCTGAAGGGAAAGTTGTCACCGAGGTTTTTCTCCTCCCCAGACCACCCAGCATATGAGTCTCATGCACTTAAAATAAGCCTTGAGCACCGGACCGTGGTGGCCAAGCTGCCTGAGGAGGCAGGTGGGACCCACAGCTCTGGGGCCAGCATTTACAGGAAGGACTGGGCAACCCCGGGCCACTTTCCCTGTGAAAGGCTCCTTTGAGGCTGCCTAAAACAGCATGAAAAAGTCCCCTGCAAAGTGAGAGCAGGACCAGGAGGCTGGAGAGAGCCAGGTCAGCACTTGGGAACTCACCCCCTTGCTCGTAGCTGCATTCGGAGGACTTGAAGGGAACAACACCCCTGCTGATAGGGTTTCTGGCTGTGCAGGCGCAGGCGATGCTGGAGTTCTGCAGGGGGTAGGAGAGGTGCAGGAGGCTGCCATTGTGGCTGCAGAGCCCCCAGGTGCCGGCATCCCAGCCTTCCCAGCTGTAGGAGACATTGTCCCCTCGCTCTGCCGTGCAGTTGACGGTGATGGTGCAGCTGCCGTTGGCCAGCTCCCAGCTGAGGATCTGGATGCTGGGATCAGACACCGGCTCTAAAGAGAAGAGAAAGGGCAAAGGTTTGTGTCTGGGGAAGGATGCAAACGTTGCCTTGGTCCCTGCCTGGGAAATCCTTCTGGCCGCTCCTAAATCCCCAGGTGATGGAGAGGAACCAGTCTGGCCCCAGAGCCACTGCAAATGGCATTAGAGACATGGTCTACACACACCCAAAGGCTCATTGGGGTACCCAGATGGGGCTGCAGAGGGTCCTGGACTCACCGCAGCACCCTGACACCAGGGTGGGCACCTCCCAGCCCGCCCAGCCACCGCCCACCTCCCAGACCTGCCTCCGGCACTGCCAAAGGCTGGGAGCATCCCGCGTGGTCCTCCCAAAGCAGTGTGTCTCACCGTACACCTCCAGCTGTATCTGCCAGACTTTCTCCTCCGACTCCTTGCTGACAATGTACTCATAGAGCTGCCTGTCCTGCCGACTGGTATTCAGGATCTCCAGGGAGAAATCTAACTCGTGGAAGCGAGTCCGTCCCTGCATGTAGTTGGTGTAGTTGCCACCCAAGTACTTGAGCAGAACGAGCTTCCTCTGTGGGTCCTCTGTGTCCCGCTTCCACATGGCTGTCCCGAAGCGCAAGGTGAGGTTCTGGAGTTCAGGGGGTACCCGCAAGATTGACGCCTTCCCCAAGGTGCCCAGCACTGTCTCCCTCACTCCACGGCCCGTGTCTGGAAGGAGAGGGGAGAGAAGGGCTGAGGCAGGCATGGGGAGCTCAGGGTGACTGTCCCCCCATCCCAGCTGTGCCAGAGGAATACAGATGCCCACGGAGCTGCAGTAGCCAGCAGCAGCGTCAGACCCACCCTAGTAATCCACAGAGTGGATTCAGGTTCAGGTGTGGGTTCAGGTGTAAACCCCAGGTTGTCCTTCTCCTGGTCAAGGTGGTCCCAGGTGTGTTTCTTGATGGCCACGGAAAAATGCTCTTACGAAGAGAGTGTAAGCATCTCCAGGGATGGTGGGACAAAGATTTGGGCCACTCACCCACCCGTCCCAAAGCACCTCAACCACCTGGCTTTCCTGGAGAGCACGCAGGAGGAGCTTCTTCCCCGAACCCTTTCCTGTCTTTGGCTGCAAGGCAGTGATTCACATCTGCCCACACCCCCAAGGCAAACAGCTTTGTTTTTGTAGGAAACAGCGTGGGGAGCAGTGCCAGCTCACTGCTGCTGCCAGCTGCCAGCAGCAAGAGCGTGGAAGGGACCTCAGCCATGTCACCTCCATGTTTCCTACTGACTTCTTTCCATCAGAATGAGGATTTGCCCCAGAAAAGAAAAGAGGGGCGAAGCTACCCCAGAAGAACAGGTCTGGGGAGGCTCAGATAAACCCAATGCCTGCCTCTCCTGTGGCACTTATGTTTCCAGTAAAAACCACAGAGCAAACACTCTCTCTGCCGTCATCCCAAGTGAGTGCTATCACTCATTATTTTTCCACCTCTATGGCAAAAAAAACATAGCAGTTCCTGAGCTGTCCCTGTGGACTACATCTCCCAGGCATCAAAGCAGCCATGTGGACACAGTCGTCGTCCCACAGAAACCCCACGGTTCAGCTGACTCGGTGCCTCACACTTTTTTTTTGCTGATACATTTACTGGAAAGACCAATACGCAGACAGATGCTGTATTTTCTCAGAAACACGTATTTTTTGACGCACAGTGGTTAGGCTCCTCATTCATTACCAAATGGAAAAGCCCTTTTTACATCATGTTAGAAAAATCGTCTGCCCTGGCAAGGAACATCTCCTTTGTGGGGAAGACAACTCAGCTGGAACAAGGCTGCAGGAAGAGGGATGTAAAGAGTTCTGGAACCATCTGTGATGGAACCCGGATGGAGGGCATGGAAGAAGACAAGTGATCCGCACTAGCACGGCACTGGGTCCGGGGCAGCCCTTGCATCAGATATTGGGCCAGTGGGACTTTTGGCGTGCTGGCTGGACAGAAAATCCCAGGGAGATTTTACAGGCAGATATTCTAGTAACAGTGAGCCAGAAAAGCTGAGGAGAAACCCCAGCTCTGCCAAGGTCTCTGATTTCCCAGACAAGCCCTTTGATTTGCTCCCGGTGATTGTGCAGATGTAGTGGCAGAGGGCTCATGGGGCTTCAAGGACACATGGTGTCCCCAGGGAAGGGGACCCGATGTCAGGCTGGCATCAAGAAGAGGGTCAGGATCAGTCACGGCTCCTGTTGCTCTGCTCGGGGACCCTGGCTTGTCTGAGCTCTTTTGTGCCACCAAAACTGATTTCTCAGCAACCTCCTGTAACTGCCAGCAGGCTGGAAGGAGAGGACCCAGGAGCCCTGGGGGCATCTGGGTGGTCCTCACGCCCTGATCAGTAAAGGGAGTGGATTTCGACTTGTCCAGCACACCATCATGTCCATGACACCATCCACAGCCAGCCACAGCTCTCCAGGCAGCCAGAAAACAGGCATTGCCCCACTGCCAGTCTCTTTCCACTTGCCTTATACATGCTTTATTACTTGGGTACCATCTCCCAGCCCACCAGCACCTCTTGACCTAAGACACTCTCAGTATCACACACAGTGAGATGCTCCACCAAGGACCTTCATCTCATGTACCCCAGTTCACATCTGGTACTAAATTATTTGCTTGATGCTGTTAATACCCCATCAAAACGCATGGTAGAGTGCTTCACTATTGCAGCTACACTTTGTCCATCGCTGTCTCTGTTCATCCATCATCTTTTATTCTCTCCTCCCTCAGCCCAGCTGGTAGGAGCATATTAGGCATGCACCATGCATCCAGCTTGGAGTTGTGAGCCATTTATCTTCTATATGAATATTTATACTGTTTGCCCGCCTGCCTGGCACACGGTTTGTGATTTCTAAAGGTCTTCATATCTGACAAAAAAAACCCCAAAACCCCCAAACCCCACGATCCAAACTGAGTATTTCAGGGAGAGGAAAACATACATACCCCAAAGACAGCCGAGAGAGATCAGCAGCCAGAGCCCCGCGCTGCAGTCCATGCCTCAACCACGGAGCTTCTGCTGCGGTAGAGTTAATATCTGCTGCCGGGATCATTACAGGAACAGGTGTACTCAAATCAGAGACGCTGCCCTGGGCCATGTGTTTCCTGTTTTTGGCTGAATTACTATTTTCTTTTTTTTTTCTTCAGTGGAAAGTATTCAAAGCACCGAGTTGCTCTGCTGAATGCTTTGCCAGAAACAGCCCAAGAGATCTGCAGAAGGAAGCGGGGCATCAATTTCAAGTTGGTACCAGAACTGCGTCATCCTGCCACAGGTCCTTAACCTGACTCCAAAAGAAGAGGAAATGACCAGCAAGAAAATAAGTTCACTTACGGTATCAGCTTCCCAGGGCTGTACAGAACCTTTAAACCCTGATACCACAGCAGGGGTGGAAGCAGGTGGCCACGTGGCAGCATCCCAACTGCTACTGCTCGGTCCCAGTTCCATGGGGCTGGGATCCCATATGAAGAGCCCCCAGAGAGCCAGCTTGCACCAGTGCTCACAGCCACGGTGCAGGGAACCCGCAGATATTCTGGGATTAAACCACACCCCGGCTTTGGGCTTGGATTGTGCAGGATCTACAGCGAGGAGAAGTATGGGTGGTCTTTAAAAGCCCGCCAAGGAAAAGCCCAGTCCTTGTTCTCAGGCTGAGTGCTCACAGTGGCGATCCGGACTTCAGTTTGTTTGTCTTCAACCCCATAAGCCCAGCCGGTGCTCGGGGATGGGATGGTCCCCTCCCGGGGGGATGAAGCGGGGGCCACGGCCTCCCGCGGCCAGCAGAGAGCCGGAGATGGAGCGTGGGGAAAGCACCACTCGCTTGTTCCACTGCTGGAGAGGGGTGAGAAAAGCCAAGTTGTTTTTGTGTTCTTAGTGGAATGAATTATTCACCTTCCTCAGTGCTCGGCCTGCGCATCTTTAAAATGGGAAAAGGGTTTTTTCCTATTGCTTACCTCAAGTTTTCGTTGTTGTTGTTTTTTTTTTTTCTGGTTTTCAGATGAGAGCAAAGGCAACAGCGAGAAGCAGGAATGACTCCACTGTTTTAAACCAAATTTGAGTGCCACAGGGAAATAAAGCGTGAACTCACATCCCCCCGCTTTTCATCAGAGCCGAGCTCCAAGCTCTCCACGAGTTTCGCTTCCAATAAATTGTTTCTAATGATAGAAAGCCTAAACCCGCACTACAGCAGCCCAGCGGGCGCTGCTTCGCCACAGTGCTGCCCTCGTGTGGCGAAACTCGGGCACTGCAGCGCAGGGCCAGCCAGGAAAGCCAAAGGTTTCGGGGTAGGTAAACATACACACAGCTTTGTAGTAGAAAGCGAATTACCGAGGTTTGTTCCTTGCTTTTTAACGTTACTCTTTGAAGCTGCTCGACTTCAGCTTTACTGACCGAGCCGGACAGCCTGTCAGCAGCTGCGGAGCAAGTCGGGACGTTTGCTGTGTCCAGCCTCGTACGCGCGGCTGCTCTCACCTGCAGTTGAAATAGAAGTTCCCTTAATTAAAAATACCCCAACACGTCCCCTGCCTGTGCGAGCAATAACTAAATTTAATGTCAGCTATTACTTAATGAACTAGGCAGTAATTATTCCCAATCTGTATCGTAGTTTAAAAAACTAATAGTTTGGAATTACTTTTAAGTGGCAGAGGCAGAAAACTAATTGGGAGTCATTAACAGCTTCGTTTGGACAACAATTATGCAATAAATTGCAGACATGAATGACTGTATTGGAAACAAAGGAAGGAAGTTTTAGATTTTAAACAGCATTGGAAAGTGATTGGGAGTGTTTAATATTTAAATTATAACAGAGATTGGAAGCAACAAAGCTCAGAACCAAATGGAGTCAAAGCTGTAGATTTGTTAAAGAGAAATGAAAAGGAATCACTAAATAGTGGCTGTTTTTTTAAATGGAGGTATTAAAAAAATTCCGAGGCAGTAATGATTCCCAACATAACATTAAAAGATTTAGATGTAAAACAAAATTAGAAAACAGTGAGTCATGACTGTTCAAATTTAAACACAGCTTTTTTGGGAGGTGTGTGAAAACATCACAGGTATTAATTACCTCCAAGTAGAGTCAAAATAAAAAGACAGCAAACTACATCTGATTAACAACAGTTAATTTTAATTTTTCACTGTGATATCCAGTCTGGGCTTCTCCTGCAGGGGCGTGTCCTCGAGAGGCCACGCCCCCAACTCCATCCCCTTAAAGCTCCGCCCCTGCCAGTGTGTGCCCTCCCCAAGGGGCGTGTCCCATGCAGGCCCCTCCCCTTTCACCGCACCCACGAGGAGCATGACGCACTGAAGCCCCGCCCCCAACTCCACCCCTCCCAACCACCTCCCCTAAGCCACGCCCCCTCAGAGCATGTCCTGTAAAGGCTCCACCCCCTCCTTTGCTAAGCCACGCCCCCTTGGGGCACATCCCCTCCTGACCCCACCCCCGAGTGGGCTGTCCAAGGGGTGCTGCCTGCACAGGCTCCACCCCCGGGCTCCTCCCACAGGGCGTGACACACGGAGGCTCCACCCCCTTCCCCAGGCGGGGCTCCCCGTGGGCGCGTCCTCTCATAGTCCCCGCCCCTCCGCACTGACCCCACCCCCTGCGTGCGGTGCCACCCCCAGCTGCCCCCCCATCTGTGCCCCATAAGTAACCCCATAGCAGCCCCACAGGTACCGCTATAGCAGCCCTGTACCTGCCCAGAAGTGCTCCAGACACGCCTCTGAAGAGCCCCTATAGCAGCCCCACAGGTACCGCCACAGCCGCCCCATCCCGCCCCGCGGCCGCCGCTGCGGGACCGCCGGAGCCCCCGGCCCCACACCCGCCCCGCAGCCCCACAGCGCGCGGCCTCGCGGCCCCGGTGCCGCTGAAGCCACGTCCTGGCTGCGGCCGGAGGAGCCGCCGCTTTCCCCCCCCCACATCCCCCGATCGCCGTTGCCGCTGCGGCCGGAGGAGCCGCCGCTTTTCCCCCCCCACATCCCCCGATCGCCGTTGCCGCTGCGGCCGGAGGAGCCGCCGCTTTTCCCCCCCCACATCCCCCGATCGCCGTTGCTGCTGCGGCCGGAGGAGCCGCCGCTTTTCGCCCCCACATCCCCCGATCGCCGTTGCCGCTGCGGCCGGAGGAGCCGCCGCTTTTCCCCCCCCACATCCCCCGATCGCCGTTGCTGCTGCTGCTGCCGCCGCCGCCTCAGGAGCTGCCGCTTTTCCGCCCAGCCCCATCTCCCCGCCCCGCCTCAATCGCCGCCGCCGGACAAGCCACCGCTTCCTGCCTCTTCCGCCATCTTTTCTCTCCCCTCCTTTGCGCCGTCGCTATTTTATAGTGAGGTAGGAGGGAGCGCCCGCTGATTGGCTGCCGGCGCCCGGCGCGAAAGTCGCCCATTGGCTCATCCCCGCGCGGGCTTCTCCGAGGGGGTGGGAGAAAGGCGCTGATTGGTGATAGTATCGCTGAGGGGAGAAAGGCGCTGATTGGTCACTGCCTTCCCGCCGAGGTTCGCCCCGTCCGTGCCAGGCGCTGATTCGCTAGTGCCTCTGAGGTAAAAAAGGCGCTGATTGGTCTCCGTCTTCCCGCCGACGTTCTTCCACAGTAACGAGGCGCTGATTGGCCAGAGCGGCTGAGGCGGGCGTCTCGTCCATTGGCCGGAGGGCGGGCGGAGGGCGGGACCGGGCGGGACAGCGAGGTGATAAAGGACGTGGCGCGGAGCGCGCCGGGTGCAGGACGTGGCGGCGGCGGCTGCGCGCGGTGCTCGGCGCTGCCGAACCGGCTGATCCGCCCCCCCCCGCGGGACCCGAGGGACCGAGAGCAGCGGGAACGGCGGCTGGGACCGATTAACGGGCGGGTCAGGGCGTTAATTATCGTGCGGGTGTTAATTGGGGCTCAGCGGGGTGACGAGCGCCCGGCGGGCTTGAGTGTATTTGGGGCTTTGATCGAAACTGGGGGTTTAAAAGCCGCGGGTTTGTGGCTGTTGGGGGGGGGCTGAGGCTCCCGCAGCCGCTTTAACTGTTCGAATCGTTGTGTTCAAAGCGGGAGGAGCCGGTTTGGGGCTTTTCTCGGGAGTCCGGGGAGGTTTGGGTCCAGTTCGGCTTCTAGAAGGTTTTTTTACATATTTTAGGGGGGTTTTGGGTGCCAATTTGTGCTAAAAGGCGCCTTTAAAATCTGTTTATTGACATTTTATCAGGAGAATTAATGTTTAAAGCTCGGGGGGAGGTTTGGGGCTTTTTCCCAGGAGTTTGAGTCCAGATTAGGGTTTTTTTTTTTTAATGTTTAAAAGGTTTATTTGAGGTTTTATTTGGAACATTTTGGGCGGGTTTGAGGCTCCTAAAATTTAATTGTTCCGTTTATTAATGTCGAAATGATTGTATTTAAAGTCGGGAGGGGCCATTTGGGTCGAAATCGCATTTTAAACGTATTTAAAGTTGCAGATCCCACTTTGGGGCTGATTCGTGACTTTAAAGCTTTTAAAACTCTTCATTTGAACCGGTTTATGGAGCAGTTCAAACCGCGGATTCAGGTTTTCTGGGTTTGGAGCCGAACTGGGGTTTTTACCAACCGGCCGATTTATTTGGGCTCTTGCACTTCAATGGTTTTCGCGGTTTTATTTCAGCGGGCTCGGGCGGTTCGAGGCTCCTGGAGCCGCTGAATTGTTTTAATTATTTAAAGCTGCGAGGAGCCGTTTTGGGGCTGTTTGGGTCTAAATCGGCTTTTTAAAGGTTTATTTAACGCTTCTAAAGCTCGAGGGGCAGATTTGGGGCTTTAAAGCTTTTAGAATCTATTTACTGATAACGAATTTATTCAATAGATTAATATTTAAAGCGCAGGGGGAGATTTGGGGCTGTTTCCCAGGATTACGAGTCCAAATTCGGCTTTTTATTTTAACTCCTTATTAAGCTAAATTATTATATTTAAACGGGGCTTTATGAGTTTTTTTTTTAATTGAGGTTTTTAGGGTTTTTTTTAGCTTTTTGGGCGGTTGTGAGGCTCCTAAAGCCGCTTAATTGTTGAAATAATTTAAATGTTTACCTAATTGTGTAAATTATTGTATTTAAAGTCGGGAGGGGCATTTTGTTGCTTTTTGAGGCGATTTGGGGGCTGAATTCACTTTACTGAACGTATCTGAAGTTCGGGGTCCCAGATCTGGTGCTTTTAAAATCTATTTATCGATAATTTACTAAATTAATATTTAAGCGGGAACAAACTCGGCTTTTTTAACCGCCGCCATTTTGTCTCCCCCCTCACCCTGAGCGGGGTGAGGAGACGCCCGCTGATTGGCCGGTGCCGTCTGGCGGGAAAGCCTCCCATTGGCTCAGCCCCGCGCGGCTGTCTCCCAGGGGAGGAAGGCGCTGATTGGTCGCCGCGTTCCTAAACCCGCTTAATTCTTTAAATTGTATTATTTAAATATTACTGTATTATTTAATATGGTAATATATGAATATAAAAAATATAGATATATAAAATTAACATATTAGTGTATTAATAACATAATATACATTATGTAATAATATGATGAATAATAAAAAATTATATACTAACCATCAATTACTATTATTAATTAATTAATATATAATAACATAATATAGTAATGTGATGTATAATACAACAATATTTATTATATGTTAATATTCATTAATATTAGTATCGATATAATATATATTTACTATATAACATATCTAATACATTAATATATATCTTATTCTATTATTTAAAGCTGGGAGGGACCATACTTGGGTGGGTTCTTGATATTTTTAGGCTGTTTTTAGGATAATTTGTGCTCAGAGAAGCTTTTAAGATGTATTTTTTTTTGCAATCAATTTGCTCACTAAGGTAATATTTAAGCAGGGGGGGTTCGGGGCTATTTCCCAGGATTTTGAAACCAATAACACCTTTTTTTTTTTTCCTTTTTTTTTTTTTTTACGACTGCAGCTCCTGCTCAGAGAACAGTGAAGGCAGCCTGGCCACGCCCCCACCTGCTCCTGCCTGGCCACGCCCCCCATCTGCTCCCGCCGGGCCACGCCCCCCATCTGCTCCCGCCGGGCCACGCCCCCCATCTGCTCCCGCCGGGCCACGCCCCCCATCTGCTCCCGCCGGGCCACGCCCCCCATCTGCTCCCGCCGGGCCACGCCCCCCATCTGCTCCCGCCGGGCCACGCCCCCCATCTGCTCCTGCCTGGCCACGCCCCCATCTGCTCCTGCCTGGCCACGCCCCCCATCTGCTCCCGCCTGGCCACGCCCCCCTCTCCAGCTGGCCACGCCCCCACTGCCCACTATGGGGGGAGTCACAAGGGTCTATGGGGCGGTTGTGGGGGGTCACAGGGGTGTGGGGTCAATGGGG
Source organism: Caloenas nicobarica (assembly GCF_036013445.1). NCBI lineage: Eukaryota > Metazoa > Chordata > Aves > Columbiformes > Columbidae > Caloenas > Caloenas nicobarica. Next base: position 3,321,596 of record NC_088275.1, read on the forward strand.
CTGTTGTGGGGTGAAACACCCCACAAGAGGCTGAACCCCCTGCAGGTGAGTGACCCACACACTGACCCACACCCTGTAGTTCTTCCACTCTGCCCCATAGATTCACAGCACCTCATAGCTCCTCTACTCTGCCCCATAGACCCACAGCACCCCATAGCTCTTCCACTCTCCCCCATAGATCCACACCAGTGCCCCACAGCAACTCACACCTCTCCCACTCTGCCCCATAGACCCACAGTGCTGCCCCACAGCACCCTAGAGCTCCTGCACTCTGACCCATAGACCCACAGTGCTCCTCCACAGCATCCCATATCTTGTTCACTCTGCCCCATAGACCCACAGCATGTCATTGCTCCTCCAGTCTGCCCCATAGATCCACAGTGCTGCCCCACAGCGCCCCATAGCTCCTGCACTCTGCCCCTTAGAACCACGGTGCTGCCCTGCAGCACCCTTTAGCTGCTGCACCCTGCCCTATACATACATAGCACCTCATGGCTTCTACATTTTCCCCCACAGATCCACGTTTCTGCCCCACAGCACCCCACACCTCTGTCCACATCACCACCCTTTCTCACCACGCCTCCACTGCCCACTATGGGGGGGGCACAAGGGTCTATGGGGTGGGTGTGGGGAGTCATGGGGGCTGTGGGGGTCAATGGGGCTGTTGTGGGGCGAAACACCCCAGAAGAGGCTGAACCCCCAGCAGGTGAGTGACCCACACACTGACCCACAGTGACCCATAGCACCCCATAGCCCCTCTACTCTGCCCCACAGGTCAACAGCACCCTGTAGCTGCTCTCACTCTGCCCCATAGATGGACAGCACTGCCACACAACACCCCATAGAATCCTCACTCTGCCCCATAGATGGACAGCACTGCCTCCCAGCACTCCATATCTTGTTCCCTCTGCCCCATAGATGGACAGCACTGCCACACAGCACCCCATAGAATCTTCACTCTGCCCCATAGATGGCAAAGCACTGCCCCACAGCACCCCATGGCTCCTGCACTCTGACCCATAGACCCACAGCAGTGCTGCACAGCACCCCATAGCTCATCCACTCTGCCCCATAGATCCACTGCAGTGCCCCGCAGCACCCTGCTTCCCCCACTCTGCCCCATACACACATAGCACTGCCCCACAATGTCATGGCTCCTCCACTCTGCCTCAAACATTCACACCAGTGCCCTCAGTAGCTCATACATCTTCCACTCTGCCCCATAGATGCACAGTGCTGCCCCATAACACCCTGGAGCAGCTCCACTCTGGCCTCAAGACCAACAGTGCTGCCCCACAGCACCCCATACCTCCTCCAATCTGCCCCATAGATCCACAGCACTGCCCTACAGCACCCCATGGCTCCTGCACACTGCCCCACAGCAGCCCATAGCTCCTCTACTCTGCCCCATAGTCCCACAGCACCCCATAGCTCTTCCACTCTGGCCCATAGACTCACAGTGCTGACCCACAGCACCCTAGAGCTCCTCCACTCTGCCCCATAGACCCACAGCACCCTGTAGTTCCCCCCCCTCCGCCCCATAGATCCACAGCCCTGCCCCACAGCACCCCATGGCTCCTGCACTCTGACCCATAGACCCACAGTGCTGCTCCACAGCACCTGTATCTTGTTCACTCTTGCCTCATGGAACTGCAGCACCCCATAGCTCCTCCACTCTGCCCCCTAGATCCAAAGCACCCCATAGCTGCTGTACTCTGCACCATAGATCCACAGCACCCCATGGCTGCTGCACTCTGCCCTGTAGACCCATAGTTCTGCCCCACAGCAACCCATATCTTATCCACTCTGCCCCATAGACTAGCAGCATGTCATAGCTCCTCCAGTCTGCCCCATAGATGCACAGTGCTGCCCCACAGCACCCCATGGATTCTGCACTCTGACCCATAGAACCACAGTACTGCCCCACAGCACCCCATGGATCCTTCACTCTGACCCATAGATCCACAGTACTGCCCCACAGCACCCCATAGCTCCTGCACTCTGCCCCTTAGGCCCACAGCGCTGCCCTGCAGCACCCTTTAGCTGCTGCACCCTGCCCTATACATACATAGCACCTCATGGCTTCTACATTTCCCCCCACAGATCCACGTTTCTGCCCCACAGCACCCCACACCTCTGTCCACATCACCACCCTTCCCTCCTGGCCACACCTTCCCTGCCCACTATGGGGCGGGCACAAGGGTCTATGGGGTGGGTGTGGGGAGTTATGGGGGCTGTGGGGTCAATGGGGCTGTTGTGGGACGAAACACCCCAGAAGAGGCTGAACCCCCAGCAGGTGAGTGACCCACACACTGACCCACAGTGACCCATAGCACCCCATAGCCCCTGTACTCTGCCCCATAGATCAACAGCACCCTGTAGCTGCTCTCACTCTGCCCCATAGATGGACAGCACTGCTGCGCAGCACCCCATAGAATCTTCACTCTGCCCCATAGGTGGCACAGCACTGCCTCACAGCACCCCATAGAATCCTCACTCTGCCCCATAGATGGCACAGCACTGCCCCACAGCACCCCATGGCTCCTGCACTCTGACCCATAGACCCACAGCAGTGCTGCACAGCACCCCATAGCTCATCCACTCTGCCCCATAGATCCACTGCAGTGCCCTGCAGCACCCTGCTTCCCCCACTCTGCCCCATACATACATAGCACTGCCCCACAATGTCATGGCTCCTCCACTCTGCCCCATACATTCACACCAGTGCCCTCAGTAGCTCATACATCTTCCACTCTGCCCCATAGATGCACAGTGCTGCCCCATAACACCCTAGAGCTCCTCCACTCTGCCCTCAAGACCCACAGTGCTGCCCTACAGCACCCCATACCTCCTCCAATCTGCCCCATAGATCCACAGCACTGCCCTACAGCACCCCATGGCTCCTGCACGCTGCCCCACAGCAGCCCATAGCTCCTCTACTCTGCCCCATAGTCCCACAGTGCTGCCCCACAGCACCCCAGAGCTCTTCTACTCTGCCCAATAGATGCACAGTGCTGCCCCACAGCACCCCAGAGCTCTTCTACTCTGCCCCATAGATCCACAGCGCTGCCCCACAGCACCCCATGCATCCTCCACTGCCCCGTACATCTACAGCAGTGGCCTACCGCACCCCATGGCTGCTGCGCTCTGCCCCATCGTCCCACAGTGCTGCCCCACAGCACCACATGGCTCCTCTACTCTGCCCCTTATAGCCACAGTGCTGCCCTGGAACACCCTTTAGCTGCTGCACTCTACCCTAGAGATGCGTACCACCCCATAGCTTCTGCATTCTGCCCCACAGATCCAGGTTTCTGCCCCACAGCACCCCACACCTCTGTCCACATCACCACCCTTCCCTCCTGACCACGCCTCCACTGCCCACTATGGGGCAGTCACAAGGGTCTATGGGGCGGTTGTGGGGGGTCCCGGGGTCTGCGCAGTCAATGGGGCTGTTCCTGGGTTAGGGGGCAGGGTCATGAGGGTTAGGGAACGTGGGGACACAGAGACCCCCGTGGGGTGAGTGTGGACATGGGGACACAGAGACCCCTGTGGAGGGAGTGGGGACACTGGAGACCCCCCTGCAGTGAGGGGGGGGCATGTGGGACCCCGACCCCCGTTCCCCCCCGGGTGTCAGCTCTGCGGGTTCTGCCACCAACGCGCGTCCCTGACGTGGCACGTGCTGCGCCATGGGGGGGCAGGGCCATCCCTGCCCTGCCCCCGCTGCCTCTGGACCCCCCAGCGCCTCCAGTTCCAGGCAATCAAGAGCCTCCATGAGCTCCCCCGAACCGCCCCTGTGGCACCCTGGGGACCCCTGACCCCCCGGCACCCTGTGCTTGGTGACCCCCAGCCCCCCGCGCCCCTTTGCCCTTGGGCCCCTCCTCTGTTATTTATTTCCTGTCGGCCCCCCGGGGTGTGCGGGACTGGGGGGACCGTGGGGCCCACGGTTTTATCTTGGGGGGGGGTCAACCTTGGGCCCCCCATTCCATTAAAGTGATGGATTTTGCTGCTGTCGTTGCTCTCTGGGAGGGGCTGGGGGTGGGGCGCCGTTTGGGGACACAGCTCCACCCCCAGTGCTGAACGCGGGGGATCGGGGGGGCTATGGGAAGAGTCTATAGGGGCAGCGGGACACCCTGAGGGTGTCGTGGGGACCCCCTCCATGGGAGCCAAGGACACAGTGGGGACCCCACGGGGACACTGAGGGGACCCCCAGGGATCTTCCCCTGGGACCCCGAGGGGACCCCCCTGGGAATCACGAAGGCGCCTGGATCCCAGTGGGGGTGTCACCTCCAGAGCCCCCCAAATGCCGTGGGCACCCCCGTGGCCCCTTCCCCGGTACCCAGGAGCTGCCCTGCCCCCCGCAAGGAGCCCCAACGCCCCCGGGCTGGTGTCAGACCATCACCCGCCCCCCTTTTTGTGCACCCCCAAATGGGACTAAGTGGGTTCCCCCCTCCCATCCCCCGGGGGTTGTCCTGGTCCCTGGAGCTGGGGGGGCGCCAGGACCCAGGGGGAACCCGGCCCGAGCCCCGGCTCGGAGGCCACGGCCCCGGGCCCGACAGAAACCGGCAGAGCACGACAGAGCCCGACAAGGGCCGACGGGGCCTGACGGGGCCCGACAAAACTTGAAAGAGCACGATAGAGCCCCACAGAACCTGACCGAAGTCAACAGACCCTGACAGCACCCGATAAAGCCCGACAGAGCCCAGCAAAGTCCGATAGAGCTTGACAGAGTCTGTCACATCCCGACAAAATCTGACAGAGCCCGAGGAAGTCCAACAGAGCCTGACAGAGCCCGTCAAAGCCCGATAAAGACCGACAGAGGTCGACAGAGCCCGGCAGGGCCTGACAGATCCCAACAAGGCGCGACAGGGCCTGACAAAGCCCGACAAGGAGTGACGGAGCCTGCCAAGGCCTCACACAGCCCCACGGAGCCTTACAGGGCCTGGCAGGGTTCGGCAGGGCCTGGCAGCGCCCGACCGAGTCTGACAGAGTCTGACAGAGGCCTGTAGGGGGGCCTGGGGAGGAATGGGGAGCTCTGGGGAACCAAGACACGTTTTGGGGAGCCCTGAGGAACCAAGACGAGCCCTGGGGAGAACTTGGCAGCCTCGGGGAATCGATGCGAACCCTGGGGAGGACGGTGGATCTCAGGGGAGCCCCAGGGAGACGAGGCGATAGCTGGGGAGGGTCCGGGGAGCCCTGGAAGATGAGGGGGGTCCTGGGGAGACCTTTGGAGTCCTGGGGAGGCAAAGAAAGCCCTGGGTTACTTTTTAGAAGAGATTCTCGTAGAATCTATTTATTACCATATTAATTATTGACCCCGCCCCTTCCCCAGGTGGTTTGGTCAGGGTGGTGGGCGGGGCCCGGGCTGATTGACCCCTCCCCTTCCCCAGGGGATTGTGGGAGGGGGGTGGGCGGGGCCTGGGCTGATTGACCCCTCCCCTTCCCCAGGGGATTGTGGGAGGGGGGTGGGCGGGGCCTGGGCTGATTGACCCCTCCCCTGCCCCAGGGGATTGTGGGAGGGTGGTGGGCGGGGCCTGGGCTGATTGACCCCTCCCCTTCCCCAGGGGATTGTGGGAGGGGGGTGGGCGGGGCCTGGGCTGATTGACCCCTCCCCTGCCCCAGGGGATTGTGGGAGGGTGGTGGGCGGGGCCTGGGCTGATTGACCCCTCCCCTTCCCCAGGGGATTGTGGGAGGGGGGTGGGCGGGGCCCGGGGTATTTGAGCCGCAGCCCCCGGGCAGGGAGCTCATTCTGCTCCAGGGCTGCTTTGGTGCTGGTTCTCTGCTGCTCCTTCAGCAGTGGGCAGCTTTTGAGCTGTTTAGTCAGCATGGACAGACCTGTTTGGAGAAGTGGAGGTGTCTGCTAGAGGTAAGAGCTCCAGGAGCAGCAAAGGTTCAACAGCAGCTGTAGCAGAAAGTGTGTTTGTAACTATGTGTAATTTACTAAATCAATTTCAGGTGCTTCACGTTTTCCCAGAACCCCTGACTGCAATGAAAATGGAGCGTTGTTTCTTTGGTTTTTACTGCTGTATACCAAGCTGCTGGTATAATCTTTTCTCCTAGGACTGACGCTCAGGTGATCTAGCAGGGGTTAGAGTGAGCGTCTTGTATCTGTAGATGGAGTTCTAGCACTCCTGCAGGAAGCAGCGGGGCCATCAGGCAGAGTGTCTTTCTGGCTCTGGGGTGGCTCATCGCCTCCCTGATCACCCACAGAACACGGTGTTGTCCCCAGAACCCTTGCAGTGGGCGGTGGCCCCTGGTGGATGGATCATTCAAATGTCCTTCCCAGAACTCAGCCAAGGTGCGCAGTGGCTGTTAGACTAGTACTGGTAAATATTACCCTGGTGCTCAATAGTGTGTGTCTGTTTTCTTTTCTTATTGCAGGGGATGAAGGGGAAACTGGCAACTGCAGGAAGATCCCCATGAGCCCATGTGGTGTTTTCCTCCCCGGATGGATTCAGTCCCTTGGCCCTCTGAAAGCTAAGTGGAGGCACGGGGGCTGGGGAGGGGCTGGGAACTGCAGGGGCGGGGGGCTAAAGGTCTCAGAGGGGAAAGGGCCGTCCAGGACCAGTTCCCTTTGGGTGGGTAAAGGGCGCAGGGAACCTTACAGTGCGATGCCAGCTTGGGCAGGGCAGCTCCAGCCTGTGTCTGCGTTGTTGTGTACTTCGGGAAGCCTGCCTTGCGCCGTTCAGACGATCCTGGGGTCTCGTCGTGCCCGAGGGGCACGACCGGCATCTCAGGTGCCATCCCGGGGTCTGGAATGCCGGTGCCGATTGGCCTATCGCCAATTGGGTGCCAGTTTTCTTGTATCAGCAGCCGAAAGCGTGGATGGTTCTTGCGCCTTGGACATTTCTGGTCAGTTGTTTTATGGTGGTGTTCAGGGCTGCGTGGGCAGCTCTCCTCTCTACCCATCCAGTCTAAGGGACTGGCACTTCAGGATGCTGGGAAGAAGTTCTTAGGTCTTGCGGAAGCGTTTTGCCAGTGCCGCCGTCTCGGTCGGTTGGTTGGTTTGTGCCAGTGCCGCCGTCTCGGTCGGTTGATTGGTTTGTGCCAGTGCCGCCGTCTCGGTCGGTTGGTTGGTTTGTGCCAGTGCCGCCGTCTCGGTCGGTTGGTTGGTTTGTGCCAGTGCCGCCGTCTCGGTCGGTTGGTTGGTTTGTGCCAGTGCCGCCGTCTCGGTTGGTTGGTTGGTTTGTGCCAGTGCCGCCGTCTCGTAAGGGGCCATGACGTTCGGCTCCTTTTTGTTTTGGGGTTGCAGTAGAGGCTTCTCGCCTCTCTTCTGCCTCCCCACAGGTTCTTTTGATTGATGCAGTCTCTGGTCTTGGAGTCATTCTCATTGTCGAGCGTTTTTGGTGCTGTTGCAGTCGTGCTGTTTGTAGCGTTCTGTGGAGCGTCAGTCTTCGCATGTGCGCGTTTGGCTCGGAGCTGCTCTGCCTGGAGACGTAGAGTCATGGGTGGGTGGACTGAGCCCTAGGAGTCCATGGTTAATCTCTTGATATATGTAATAGTGTGGGCAAAGGTTGTTCAGTCATCTAGGACGGAGCAGCTGTGGGCAGGGGCAGTGGGCAGTCCCTTCACCAGTAATTTAGGGGCTCGATTAGAGCTTCTGGTGTTCTTTGTGAATAGAAAGCAGACCTGTGGAATGGTCGAGCTGTTGATCAGCATCTGGGTGACCTGTTGAATACCTTGATTTCAGATGCAGAGGGAAAACTTGGCCTAAAAGAGCGACGGAAGAGGCAAGCCGAGCGCCGTAAGCAGGTGGGCTGGTGCGAGGTCTCAGAGGGAAGGTATGCCATGTGCCTCTATGTAAGTTTGGTTGTTTCTCTATTTTATAGGTGCGAAGTGAGGAGGAAAGCCGGGTATTGGCACCGCAGCTCCTCGGTCGAGGTGAGCAAGGAGCGCTGGGCCGAAGCAGCGTCTCATTTCAGGTCTTGTGTTTCTGGTGCAGGTCTCAGCATCCTTTGCTTGTGTTTTACAGGTGGTAGCTGGGCCTCAATGCGGTCAACAGCGTGGCAGGTGAAGGTGACGGAGGCCAGGTGGGTGAGCAGCCAAGGTAAAGGGGTGGGACATGGGACCGTCTGCGGGCAGGCTGTGCTTTTGGGCAGTATCTGAGCATGCGCCTTTGTTTTAGCAGGCGCTACAGGCAAGCTCGGAGGGGCGAAGCCGCACGCCAACCAGCAGCCAAGAAGGTGAGGAGGTGGCTGGTGTTCAGGAGCACAGTACTGCCTGGTGACTCGGTTCAGCGTTTCCTTCTTGTTTTGCAGGGGCTTTGTGGACCCCTTTGGACTCAGAGGACCGTTTGCAGTGAGCAGGGGTAGGGGTGAGGAGGAGTGTGGGGCTGGGGACTTGTCCCAAGCACTAGAGCTCTTTTTCTGCTGTCTTAGGTGCCACGAGTGGTGAGGGTTTCTGCCTGCGCCCATGGCACGAGAGGCTGAATGGAACGCCTGGGAACTTCGGGGGAGGTGGGTGCTGTGGATGTCGTCGGTGTTGATGCACATGATATTTAGTGCTGGCACTGCTTAGTGAGTGTGTGTTAACTTGTGTTGTTGCAGATGTTGATGAGGAACCCGGCAATGCAGGAAGATCCCCGTGAGCCCATGTGGTGTTTTCCTCCGTGGATGGATTCGGTCCCTCGGCCCTCTGAAAGCTAAGTGGAGGCACGGGGGCTGGGGAGGGGCTGGGAACTGCAGGGGCGGGGGGCTAAAGGTCTCAGAGGGGAAAGGGCCGTCCAGGACCAGTTCCCTTTGGGTGGGTAAAGGGCGCAGGGAACCTTACAGTGCGATGCCAGCTCGGGCAGGGCAACTCCAGCCTGTGTCTGCGTTGTTGTGTACTTCGGGAAGCCTGCCTTGCGCCGTTCAGACGATCCTGGGGTCTCGTCGTGCCCGAGGGGCACGACCGGCATCTCAGGTGCCATCCCGGGGTCTGGAATGCGGGTGCCGATTGGCCTATCGCCAATTGGGTGCCAGTTTTCTTGTATCAGCAGCCGAAAGCGTGGATGGTTCTTGCGCCTTGGACATTTCTGGTCAGTTGTTTTATGGTGGTGTTCAGGGCTGCGTGGGCAGCTCTCCTCTCTACCCATCCAGTCTAAGGGACTGGCACTTCAGGATGCTGGGAAGAAGTTCTTAGGTCTTGCGGGAGCGTTTTGCCAGTGCCGCCGTCTCGGTCGGTTGGTTGGTTTGTGCCAGTGCCGCCGTCTCGGTCGGTTGGTTGGTTTGTGCCAGTGCCGCCGTCTCGGTCGGTTGGTTGGTTTGTGCCAGTGCCGCCGTCTCGGTCGGTTGGTTGGTTTGTGCCAGTGCCGCCGTCTCGGTTGGTTGGTTGGTTTGTGCCAGTGCCGCCGTCTCGTAAGGGGCCGTGACGTTCGGCTCCTTTTTGTTTTGGGGTTGCAGTAGAGGCTTCTCGCCTCTCTTCTGCCTCCCCACAGGTTCTTTTGATTGATGCAGTCTCTGGTCTTGGAGTCATTCTCATTGTCGAGCGTTTTTGGTGCTGTTGCAGTCGTGCTGTTTGTAGCGTTCTGTGGAGCGTCAGTCTTCGCATGTGCGTGTTTGGCTCGGAGCTGCTCTGCCTGGAGACGTAGAGTCATGGGTGGGTGGACTGAGCCCTAGGAGTCCATGGTTAATCTCTTGATATATGTAATAGTGTGGGCAAAGGTTGTTCAGTCATCTAGGACGGAGCAGCTGTGGGCAGGGGCAGTGGGCAGTCCCTTCACCAGTAATTTAGGGGCTCGATTAGAGCTTCTGGTGTTCTTTGTGAATAGAAAGCAGACCTGTGGAATGGTTGAGCTGTTGATCAGCATCTGGGTGACCTGTTGAATACCTTGATTTCAGATGCAGAGGGAAAACTTGGCCTAAAAGAGCGACGGAAGAGGCAAGCCGAGCGCCGTGAGCAGGTGGGCTGGTGCGAGGTCTCAGAGGGAAGGTGTGCCATGTGCCTCTATGTAAGTTTGGTTGTTTCTCTATTTTATAGGTGCGAAGCGAGGAGGAAAGCCGGGTATTGGCACCGCAGCTCCTCGGTCGAGGTGAGCAAGGAGCGCTGGGCCGAAGCAGCGTCTCATTTCAGGTCTTGTGTTTCTGGTGCAGGTCTCAGCATCCTTTGCTTGTGTTTTACAGGTGGTAGCTGGGCCTCAATGCGGTCAACAGCGTGGCAGGTGAAGGTGACGGAGGCCAGGTGGGTGAGCAGCCAAGGTAAAGGGGCGGGACATGGGACCGTCTGCGGGCAGGCTGTGCTTTTGGGCAGTATCTGAGCATGCGCCTTTGTTTTAGCAGGCGCTACAGGCAAGCTCGGAGGGGCGAAGCCGCACGCCGACCAGCAGCCAAGAAGGTGAGGAGGTGGCTGGTGTTCAGGAGCACAGTACTGCCTGGTGACTCGGTTCAGCGTTTCCTTCTTGTTTTGCAGGGGCTTTGTGGACCCCTTTGGACTCAGAGGACCGTTTGCAGTGAGCAGGGGTAGGGGTGAGGAGGAGTGTGGGGCTGGGGACTTGTCCCAAGCACTAGAGCTCTTTTTCTGCTGTCTTAGGTGCCACGAGTGGTGAGGGTTTCTGCCTGCGCCCATGGCACGAGAGGCTGAATGGAACGCCTGGGAACTTCGGGGGAGGTGGGTGCTGTGGATGTCGTCGGTGTTGATGCACATGATATTTAGTGCTGGCACTGCTTAGTGAGTGTGTGTTAACTTGTGTTGTTGCAGATGTTGATGAGGAACCCGGCAATGCAGGAAGATCCCCGTGAGCCCATGTGGTGTTTTCCTCCGTGGATGGATTCGGTCCCTCGGCCCTCTGAAAGCTAAGTGGAGGCACGGGGGCTGGGGAGGGGCTGGGAACTGCAGGGGCGGGGGGCTAAAGGTCTCAGAGGGGAAAGGACTGTCCAGGACCAGTTCCCTTTGGGTGGGTAAAGGGCGCAGGGAACCTTACAGTGCGATGCCAGCTCGGGCAGGGCAACTCCAGCCTGTGTCTGCGTTGTTGTGTACTTCGGGAAGCCTGCCTTGCGCCGTTCAGACGATCCTGGGGTCTCGTCGTGCCCGAGGGGCACGACCGGCATCTCAGGTGCCATCCCGGGGTCTGGAATGCCGGTGCCAATTGGCCTGTTGCCAGTTGGGTGCCGGTTTTCTTGTATCAGCAGCTGAAAGCGTGGATGGTTCCTGCATCTCGGACATTTCTGGTCAGTCGTGTTTTATAGTGTAGTTCTGGGCTGCGTGGGCAGCTCTGCTCCCTACCCATCCAGTCTAAGGGACTGGCACTTCTTCCCAGCATCCTGAAGTCTTTAGGTTTTGCAGGAGTTACTTGCACTTGCGCCGTCTCTGTTTGTTGTGCCAGTGGCGCCGTCTCCGTTTGTTTGTTGTGCCAGTGGCGCCGTCTCGTAAGGAGCCGTGATGTTCGGCTCCTTTTTGTTTTGGGGTAGCAGTAGAGGCTCCTCGCCTCACCACTGCCTCCCTGTAGTTTGTTTTGGTGCCGTCTCTGTTGTTCTCATGGTTGAATGACTTTGGTCCTGTTGGAGTGGTGGTGTTTGTAGCGTTCTGTGCAGCATCAGTCTGCACATGTGCGTGTTTGTCTTGGAGCTGCTCTGCCCGGAGGCATGGAGTCAGGTGTGGGTGGACCGAGCCCCAGGCGTCCATGGTTAATCTATTGACACATTCAAGTCTGTAGGCAAAATTTGTACCATCATCCAGGCTAGAGTATCCATGGGCAGGGGGAGTGGACAGTCCCTTCACTTGTGTTTTACAGTTGATACCAAAGATCATTGTTGACTAGCGTGCTGTTATTTCACAGACAGTGTCTTAACTAATTTTTTTTCTTTGTAGGTGACCGCGTTGTCAATATGAGTCTTTTTAGCTAAAGAAAAATGCCTCTTAAGAGTATATCACTTGTCATTATGACCTTTGCTTCACGGCAACAAAAGCAGCTACAGACTACGATCGCCACCTGTGAGATCAGGCCCGCATTGCACTTCTTTGAACAAATAGGATTCATTCACAGAAAACACTACATTCAAGGCTGGCATGAAGTGCCTATGGACCGTAAACCGTATCTAGAGCTGCACAAAGCAAAGGCCTGTCTGAGGTCAGTGCAAAGGATCCACTAAGAAGCAAGAAGACTCCAGACACAACTGTTGCTATTGTTGCTATCATGGTGTGAGGGGTGGGTAAATAGTGTGTAAGGGTATAAATACCCAGGAATTTCTACACTCGGGTGGGACCTCAGCAAAGGCAGCAGTTTGAGTCAGCCCTCCCGCCGTACCACTCTGTTCGGTTACTTGTTTTCATGGACTTTGCCTGAGAGTTTGCCTCCAGGGACCAAGGATCCGGACCGCAATCCACCAGACCCCAGGCCCCTGGAGGGGAGGTAAGGACGTCGAGGTGCAGAATGATGAAACTCTGAAATCCCAGCTAAGTGATATAAGGGGTTGAGTGAGCACATGCAATCCTTTGGCCATATATAAATGTAATCCCTTAGGTGTTTCCCCTACGCTCTGTGTATTGTAGACATGAGCTGTAGATCCATCTGGGGCTAAGTTGGGATCCAGCCGCACCTAGACTCTTCTCCGAGGAAGAGTTTAGAAAGCAAGGGGGTCCATTCCGAACCTCACAACAGACACAAAGCGTAGATCCAGCCTGGGGCTAAGTTTGGACCCTGCTGCACTTAGCCTCCTCTCTGAGCAGGAGTTTAGTAAGCAAGGGGGTCCCATCTGAACTTCGACTCAACAGAAGCGCCCCCCTTTAGCTTTTGGCATTTCCCGTCCAGGTACAGATCACTCTGAATCGAGTCTCACCTGAATATGCCCGGCATATTTTGTCAAAGCAGTAATAGTCCCCCTTGCCATCACTCTAACGTCGCACGGTAAGCGATCTAAAACCGCTCTCGGCCAGCAGCGCCCCGAGTCACTCACCCGACACCAACCGATGGCGGCAGGATGGCAGGCGCCGTCCCCGATTACTGATGGAGGCACCGGGCGAGTTAGAGGTCCAGATTCTCGGAGGAATGAACCCATGGTAATAGCCACGATTGGAAAGCTGTGGAAGAAAAGCTCACTATGCCCAAGAGCCATAGGAATGATGGAAAGGGAATTAATAGCAAAGTGTACCTTAGGGAACCAAGACACGTTTTGCAGAGCCCTGGGGAGGAATGGGGAGCCCTGAGGAACCAAGACACGTGTTGGGGAGCCCTGGGGAGGAATGGGGAGCCCTGAGAAACCAAGACACGTTTTGGGGAGCCCTGGGGAGGAATGCGGAGCTCTGAGAAAGCTAGACATGTTTTGGGGAACCCTGAGGAACCAAGACACGTTTTGGTGAGCCCTGGGGAGTAATGGAGATCCCCGAGGAAGCAAGACACGTTTGGGGGAGCCCTGGGGAGGAATGGGAAGCCCTGAGGAAGCAAGACACGTTTTGGGGAGCCCTGAGGAACCAAGAAACGTTTTGGGGAGCCCTGAGGAGGAAGGGGGAGCTCTGAGGATCCAAGACACGTGGTGGGGTGCCCCGCGGAGCAATGGGCAATGAGCTCTGGCGGGCTCTCTTGGGCACGGTCGGGCTCTGTGGGGGCTCTGTGGGGGCTCTGTGGGGGCTCTGTGGGGGCTCTGTGGGGGCTCTGTGGGGGCTCTGTGGGGGCTCTGTGGGGGCTCTGTGGGGGCTCTACTGGGCTCCGTCGGGCTGCGTCGGGCTCCGTCGGGCTCTACTGGGCTCTGTCGGGCTCTACTGGGCCCTGTCGGGCTCTGTCGGGCTCTACTGGGCCCTGTCGGGCTCTACTGGGCTCTACTGGGCTCTACTGGGCTCTACTGGGCTCTACTGGGCTCTACTGGGCTCTACTGGGCTCTACTGGGCTCTACTGGGCTCTACTGGGCTCTACTGGGCTCTACTGGGCTCTACTGGGCTCTACTGGGCTCTACTGGGCTCTGTCGGGCTCTACTGGGCTCTGTCGGGCTCTACTGGGCCCTGTCGGGCTCTGTCGGGCCCTGTCGGGCTCTACTGGGCCCTGTCGGGCTCTACTGGGCCCTGTCGGGCTCTGTCGGGCTCTACTGGGCTCTGTCGGGCTCTACTGGGCTCTGTCGCGCTCTGTCGGGCCCTGTCGGGCTCTGTCGGGCTCTACTGGGCTCTGTCGGGCTCTACTGGGCCCTGTTGGGCTCTGTCGGGCTCTGTCGGGCTCTGTTGGGCTCTGTCGGGCTCTGTTGGGCTCTGTCGGGCTCTGTTGGGCTCTGTCGGGCTCTGTCGGGCTCTGTCGGGCTCTGTCGGGCTCTGTCGGGCTCTGTCGGGCTCTGTCGGGCTCTGTCGGGCTCTGTCGGGCTCTACTGGGCTCTGTCGGGCTCTACTGGGCTCTGTCGGGCCCTGTCGGGCTCTACTGGGCCCTGTCGGGCCCTGTCGGGCTCTACTGGGCTCTACTGGGCTCTACTGGGCTCTGTCGGGCTCTTTCGGGCTCTGTCGGGCTCTATTGGGCCCTGTCGGGCCCTGTCGGGCTCTGTCGGGCTCTGTCGGGCTCTACTGGGCTCTGTCGGGCTCTACTGGACCCTGTCGGGCCCTGTCGGGCTCTGTCGGGCTCTACTGGGCTCTGTCGGGCTCTGTCGGGCTCTACTGGGCTCTGTCGGGCTCTACTGGGCTGTGTCGGGCTCTGTCGGGCTCTGTCGGGCTCTACTGGGCTCTGTCGGGCTCTGTCGGGCTCTACTGGGCTCTGTCGGGCCCTGTCGGGCTCTACTGGGCTCTGTCGGGCTCTGTCGGGCTCTGTCGGGCTCTACTGGGCTCTACTGGGCCCTGTCGGGCCCTGTCGGGCTCTGTCGGGATCTGTCGGGCTCTACTGGGCTTTGTCGGGCACTATTGGGCTCTGTCAGGCTCTACTGGGCTCTGTCGGGTTCTGTCGGGCTCTGTCGGGCCCTGTCGGGTCCTGTTGGGCCCTGTCAGGCTCTACTGGGCTCTACTGGTTCCTGTCGGGCCCTGTCGGGCTCTGTCGGGCTCTACTGGGCTCTGTCGGGCTCTACTGGGCCCTGTCGGGCCCTGTCGGGCTCTACTGGGCTCTGTCGGGCTCTGTCGGGCTCTGTCGGGCTCTGTCGGGCTCTACTGGGCTCTGTTGGGCTCTGTCGGGCTCTGTCGGGCTCTGTCGGGCTCTGTCGGGCTCTGTCGGGCTCTACTGGGCTCTGTTGGGCTCTGTTGGGCTCTGTCGGGCTCTGTCGGGCTCTACTGGGCTCCATCGGGCTCCGTCGGGCTCTGTCGTGCTCCGTCGGGCTCTGTCGGGCTCTACTGGGCTCTGTCGGGCTCTGTCGGGCTCTGTCGGGCTCTACTGGGCTCTGTCGGGCTCTGTCGGGCTCTACTGGGCTCTGTCGGGCTCTATCGGGCTCTACTGGGCTCTGTCGGGCTCTGTCGGGCTCTGTCGGGCCCTGTCGGGCCCTGTCGGGTTCTGTCGGGCCCTGTCGGGTTCTGTCGGGCTCTGTCGGGCTCTGTCGGGCTCTACTGGGCTCTGTCGGGCTCTACTGGGCCCTGTCGGGCTTTATTGGGCTTTGTCGGGCTCTGTCGGGCTCTACTGGGCTCTACTGTTCCCTGTCAGGCTCTGTCGGGCTCTGTCGGGCTCTACTGGGCCCTGTCGGGCCCTGTCGGGCTCTGTCGGGCTCTACTGGGCTAAACTGGGCTCTGTCGGGCCCTGTCGGGCTCTACTGGGTCCTGTCGGGCCCTGTCGGGCCCTGTCGGGCCCTGTCGGGCTCTGTCGGGCTCTGTCGGGCTCTACTGGGTTAAACTGGACTCTGTCGGGCCCTGTCGGGCTCTGTCGGGCTCTGTCAGGCTCTGTCGGGCTCTGTCGGGCTCTACTGGGCCCTGTCGGGCTCTGTCGGGCTCTGTCGGGCTCTGTCGGGCTCTGTCGGGCTCTGTCGGGCTCTACTGGGCTCTACTGTTCCTTGTCGGGCCCTGTCGGGCTTTGTCGGGCTCTACTGGGTTCTGTCGGGCTCTGTCGGGCTCTACTGGGCCCTGTCGGGCTCTGTCGGGCTCTACTGGGCTCTGTCGGGCTCTACTGGGCTCTGTCGCGCTCTGTCGGGCCCTGTCGGGCTCTGTCGGGCTCTACTGGGCTCTGTCGGGCTCTACTGGGCTCTGTCGCGCTCTGTCGGGCCCTGTCGGGCTCTGTCGGGCTCTACTGGGCTCTGTCGGGCTCTACTGGGCCCTGTTGGGCTCTGTTGGGCTCTGTCGGGCTCTGTCGGGCTCTGTCGGGCTCTGTCGGGCTCTGTCGGGCTCTGTCGGGCTCTGTCGGGCTCTGTCGGGCTCTGTCGGGCTCTGTCGGGCTCTGTCGGGCTCTGTCGGGCTCTGTCGGGCTCTGTCGGGCTCTGTCGGGCTCTGTCGGGCTCTACTGGGCTCTGTCGGGCTCTACTGGGCTCTGTCGGGCCCTGTCGGGCTCTACTGGGCCCTGTCGGGCACTGTCGGGCACTGTCGGGCTCTACTGGGCTCTACTGGGCTCTACTGGGCTCTACTGGGCTCTACTGGGCTCTACTGGGCTCTGTCGGGCTCTGTCGGGCTCTGTCGGGCTCTATTGGGCCCTGTCGGGCTCTACTGGGCTCTGTCGGGCTCTGTCGGGCTCTGTCGGGCTCTACTGGGCTCTGTCGGGCTCTGTCGGGCTCTACTGGCTTCTGTCGGGCTCTACTGGGCTCTGTCGGGCTCTACTGGGCCCTGTCGGGCTCTGTCGGGCTCTGTCGGGCTCTACTGGGCTCTACTGGGCCCTGTCGGGCTCTATTGGGCTGTGCTGGGCTCTGTCGGGCTCTACTGGGCTCTGTCGGGCTCTGTCGGGCTCTGTCGGGCTCTATTGGGCTGTGCTGGGCTCTGTCGGGCTCTACTGGGCTCTGTCGGGCCCTGTCGGGCTCTATTGGGCTGTGCTGGGCTCTGTCGGGCTCTACTGGGCTCTGTCGGGCTCTGTCGGGCTCTGTCGGGCTCTACTGGGCCCTGTCGGGCTCTGTCAGGCCCTGTCGGGCTCTACTGGGCTCTGTCGGGCCCTGTCGGGCTCTGTCGGGCTCTACTGGGCTCTGTCGGGCTCTACTGGGCCCTGTCGGGCTCTGTCGGGCTCTACTAGGCTCTGTCGGGCTCTGTCGGGCTCTACTGGGCTCTGTCGGGTTCTACTGGGCTCTACTGGGCCCTGTCGGGCTCTATTGGGCTGTGCTGGGCTCTGTCGGGCCCTGTCGGGTTCTACTGGGCTCTACTGGGCTCTACTGGGCTCTACTGGGCTGTACTGGGCTCTCCTGGGCCCTGTGGGGCCCTGTCGGGCCCTGTCGGGCTCTACTGGCTCTGTCGGGCTCTACTGGGCTCTGTCGGGCTCTGTCGGGCTCTGTCGGGCTCTACTGGGCTCTGTCGGGCTCTGTCGGGCTCTGTCGAGCTCTGTCGGGCTCTGTCGGGCTCTGTCGGGCTCTACTGGGCTCTGTCGGGCTCTGTCGGGCTCTCCTGGGCTCTACTAGGCCCTGTCGGGCCCTGTCGGGCTCTACTGGGCCCTGTCGGGCCCTGTCGGGCTCTACTGGGCTCTACTGGGCTCTACTGGGCTCTGTCGGGCTCTTTCGGGCTCTGTCGGGCTCTATTGGGCCCTGTCGGGCCCTGTCGGGCCCTGTCGGGCTCTGTCGGGCTCTGTCGGGCTCTGTCGGGCTCTACTGGGCTCTGTCGGGCTCTACTGGGCCCTGTCGGGCCCTGTCGGGCTCTGTCGGGCTCTACTGGGCTCTGTCGGGCTCTGTCGGGCTCTACTGGGCTCTGTCGGGCTCTACTGGGCTGTGTCGGGCTCTGTCGGGCTCTACTGGGCTCTGTCGGGCTCTGTCGGGCTCTACTGGGCTCTGTCGGGCCCTGTCGGGCTCTACTGGGCTCTGTCGGGCTCTGTCGGGCTCTGTCGGGCTCTACTGGGCTCTACTGGGCCCTGTCGGGCCCTGTCGGGCTCTGTCGGGATCTGTCGGGCTCTACTGGGCTTTGTCGGGCACTATTGGGCTCTGTCAGGCTCTACTGGGCTCTGTCGGGTTCTGTCGGGCTCTGTCGGGCCCTGTCGGGCCCTGTCGGGTCCTGTCGGGCTCTGTCGGGCTCTACTGGGCCCTGTCGGGCCCTGTCGGGCTCTGTCGGGCTCTACTGGGCTAAACTGGGCTCTGTCGGGCCCTGTCGGGCTCTACTGGGTCCTGTCGGGCTCTGTCGGGCCCTGTCGGGCCCTGTCGGGCCCTGTCGGGCTCTGTCGGGCTCTGTCGGGCTCTACTGGGTTAAACTGGACTCTGTCGGGCCCTGTCGGGCTCTGTCGGGCTCTGTCGGGCTCTGTCGGGCTCTGTCGGGCTCTACTGGGCCCTGTCGGGCTCTGTCGGGCTCTGTCGGGCTCTGTCGGGCTCTGTCGGGCTCTACTGGGCTCTACTGTTCCTTGTCGGGCCCTGTCGGGCTTTGTCGGGCTCTACTGGGTTCTGTCGGGCTCTGTCGGGCTCTGTCGGGCTCTACTGGGCCCTGTCGGGCCCTGTCGGGCCCTGTCGGGCTCTGTCGGGCTCTGTCGGGCCCTGTCGGGCTCTGTCGGGCTCTGTCGGGCTCTGTCGGGCTCTGTCGGGCTCTGTCGGGCTCTACTGGGCTAAACTGGGCCCTGTCGGGCCCTGTCGGGCCCTGTCGGGCCCTGTCGGGCCCTGTCGGGCTCTGTCGGGCTCTGTCGGGCTCTGTCGGGCTCTGTCGGGCTCTACTGGGCTCTGTTGGGCTCTGTCGGGCTCTGTCGGGCTCTGTCGGGCTCTACTGGGCTCTACTGTTCCCTGTCGGGCTCTGTCGGGCTCTGTCGGGCTCTGTCGTGCTCTGTCGGGCTCTGTCGTGCTCTGTCGGGCTCTGTCGGGCTCTGTCGTGCTCTGTCGTGCTCTGTCGGGCTCTGTCGGGCTCTACTGGGCTCTGTCGGGCCCTGTCGGGCCCTGTCGGGCCCTGTCGGGCCCTGTCGGGCTCTGTCGGGCTCTGTCGGGCCCTGTCGGGCTCTGTCGGGCCCTGTCGGGCCCTGTCGGGCTCTGTCGGGCTCTGTCGGGCCCTGCCGGGCCCTGTCGGGCCCTGTCGGGCTCTGTCGGGCTCTGTCGGGCTCTGTCGGGCTCTGTCGGGCTCTGTCGGGCTCTACTGGGCCCTGTCGGGCCCTGTCGGGCCCTGTCGGGCTCTGTCGGGCTCTGTCGGGCTCTGTCGGGCTCTGTCGGGCTCTGTCGGGCTCTGTCGGGCTCTACTGGGCTCTACTGGGCTCTACTGGGCCCTGTCGGGCTCTGTCGGGCTCTGTCGGGCTCTGTCGGGCTCTGTCGGGCTCTGTCGGGCTCTGTCGGGCTCTACTGGGCCCTGTCGGGCTCTGTCGGGCCCTGTCGGGCCCTGTCGGGCTCTGTCGGGCTCTGTCGGGCTCTACTGGGCTCTGTCGGGCTGTGTCGGGTTCTGTCGGGCCCTGTCGGGCCCTATCGGGCTCTGTCGGGCTCTGTCGGGCTCTACTGGGCCCTGTCGGGCTCTGTCGGGCTCTGTCGGGCCCTGTCGGGCCCTGTCGGGCTCTGTCGGGCTCTGTCGGGCTCTACTGGGCTCTACTGTTCCCTGTCGGGCTCTGTCAGGCTCTGTCGGGCACTGTCGGGCACTGTCGGACTCTGTCGGGCTCTACTGGGCCCTGTCGGGCCCTGTCGGGCCCTGTCGGGCCCTATCGGGCTCTGTCGGGCTCTGTCGGGCTCTGTCGGGCTCTACTGGGCTCTGTCGGGCTCTACTGGGCTCTACTGGGCCCTGTCGGGCTCTGTCGGGCTCTACTGGGCTCTGTCGGGCCCTGTCGGGCCCTGTCGGGCCCTGTCGGGCTCTGTCGGGCTCTGTCGGGCTCTGTCGGGCTCTGTCGGGCTCTGTCGGGCTCTGTCGGGCTCTACTGGGCCCTGTCGGGCCCTGTCGGGCCCTGTCGGGCTCTGTCGGGCTCTGTCGGGCTCTACTGGGCTCTACTGTTCCCTGTCGGGCTCTGTCGGGCTCTGTCGGGCTCTACTGGGCTCTGTCGGGCTCTACTGGGCTCTACTGGGCCCTGTCGGGCTCTGTCGGGCTCTGTCGGGCTCTACTGGGCCCTGTCGGGCCCTGTAGGGCTCTGTCGGGCTCTGTCGGGCTCTACTGGGCTAAACTGGGCCCTGTCGGGCCCTGTCGGGTTCTGTCGGGTTCTGTCGGGCTCTGTCGGGCTCTGTCGGGCTCTGTCGGGCTCTGTCGGGCTCTACTGGGCTCTACTGTTCCCTGTCGGGCCCTGTCGGGCACTGTCGGGCTCTGTCGGGCCCTGTCGGGCTCTACTGGGCCCTGTCGGGCCCTGTCGGGCCCTGTCGGGCCCTGTCGGGCCCTGTCGGGCTCTGTCGGGCCCTGTCGGGCCCTGTCGGGCTCTGTCGGGCTCTGTCGGGCTCTGTCGGGCTCTGTCGGGCTCTGTCGGGCTCTGTCGGGCTCGACTGGGCTAAACTGGGCCCTGTCGGGCCCTGTCGGGCTCTGTCGGGCTCTGTCGGGCTCTGTCGGGCTCTGTCGGGCCCTGTCGGGCCCTGTCGGGCTCTGTCGGCCCCTGTCGGGCTCTGTCGGGCTCTGTCGGGCTCTGTCGGGCTCTACTGGGCCCTATCGGGCTCTGTCGGGCTCTGTCGGGCTCTGTCGGGCTCTACTGTGCCCTGTCGGGCCCTGTCGGGCCCTGTCGGGCTCTGTCGGGCTCTGTCGGGCTCTACTGGGCCCTGTCGGGCTCTGTCGGGCTCTGTCGGGCTCTGTCGGGCTCTACTGGGCTCTGTCGGGCTCTGTCGGGCTCTGTCGGGCTCTACTGGGCTCTGTCGGGCCCTGTCGGGCTCTGTCGGGCTCTGTCGGGCTCTGTCGGGCTGTACTGGGCCCTGTCGGGCCCTGTCGGGCTCTGTCGGGCTCTGTCGGGCTCTACTGGGCTTAACTGGGCCCTGTCGGGCTCTGTCGGGCTCTGTCGGGCTCTACTGAGCTCTGTCTGGCTCTGTCGGGCTCTGTCGGGCTCTGTCGGGCTCTACTGGGCTCTACTGTTCCCTGTCGGGCTCTGTCGGGCTCTGTCGGGCTCTGTCGGGCTCTACTGGGCTCTACTGTTCCCTGTCGGGCCCTGTCGGGCTCTGTCGGGCTCTGTCGGGCTCTACTGGGCTCTATCGGGCCCTGTCGGGCTCTGTCGGGCTCTGTCGGGCTCTACTGGGCTCTACTGTTCCCTGTCGGGCCCTGTCGGGCCCTGTCGGGCTCTGTCGGGCACTGTCGGGCTCTGTCGGGCTCTGTCGGGCTCTGTCGGGCTCTACTGGGCCCTGTCGGGCTCTGTCGGGCTCTGTCGGGCTCTACTGGGCCCTGTCGGGCTCTGTCGGGCTCTGTCGGGCTCTGTCGGGCTCTACTGGGCTAAACTGGGCTCTGTCGGGCTCTGTCGGGCTCTGTCGGGCTCTACTGAGCTCTGTCGGGCTCTGTCGGGCTCTGTCGGGCTCTACTGGGCTCTACTGTTCCCTGTCGGGCCCTGTCGGGCCCTGTCGGGCTCTGTCGGGCTCTGTCGGGCTCTGTCGGGCTCTGTCGGGCTCTGTCGGGCTCTGTCGGGCTCTGTCGGGCTCTGTCGGGCTCTGTCGGGCTCTACTGTGCCCTGTCGGGCCCTGTCGGGCTCTGTCGGGCTCTACTGGGCTCTACTGTTCCCTGTCGGGCCCTGTCGGGCCCTGTCGGGCCCTGTCGGGCTCTGTCGGGCTCTGTCGGGCTCTGTCGGGCTCTGTCGGGCTCTACTGGGCTCTGTCGGGCTCTGTCGGGCTCTACTGGGCTCTGTCGGGCTCTGTCGGGCTCTGTCGGGCTCTGTCGGGCTCTGTCGGGCCCTGTCGGGCTCTGTCGGGCCCTGTCGGGCTCTGTCGGGCTCTGTCGGGCTCTGTCGGGCTCTGTCGGGCTCTGTCGGGCTCTGTCGGGCTCTGTCGGGCTCTACTGGGCTTAACTGGGCCCTGTCGGGCTCTGTCGGGCTCTGTCGGGCTCTACTGAGCTCTGTCTGGCTCTGTCGGGCTCTGTCGGGCTCTACTGGGCTCTACTGTTCCCTGTCGGGCTCTGTCGGGCTCTGTCGGGCTCTACTGGGCTCTACTGTTCCCTGTCGGGCCATGTCGGGCTCTGTCGGGCTCTGTCGGGCTCTACTGGGCTCTATCGGGCCCTGTCAGGCCCTGTCGGGCTCTGTCGGGCTCTACTGGGCTCTACTGTTCCCTGTCGGGCCCTGTCGGGCCCTGTCGGGCCCTGTCGGGCCCTGTCGGGCTCTGTCGGGCCCTGTCGGGCTCTGTCGGGCTCTGTCGGGCCCTGTCGGGCTCTACTGGGCCCTGTCGGGCTCTGTCGGGCCCTTTCGGGCTCTGTCGGGCTCTGTCGGGCTCTACTGTGCCCTGTCGGGCTCTGTCGGGCTCTGTCGGGCTCTGTCGGGCTCTGTCGGGCTCTACTGGGCTAAACTGGGCCCTGTAGGCTCTGTCGGGCTCTGTCGGGCCCTGTCGGGCTCTGTCGGGCTCTACTGAGCTCTGTCGGGCTCTGTCGGGCTCTGTCGGGCTCTGTCGGGCTCTACTGGGCCCTGTCGGGCTCTGTCGGGCCCTGTCGGGCTCTGTCGGGCTCTATTGGGCCCTGTCGGGCTCTGTCGGGCTCTACTGGGCTCTACTGTTCCCTGTCGGGCCCTGTCGGGCACTGTCGGGCACTGTCGGGCTCTGTCGGGCCCTGTCGGGCTCTACTGGGCCCTGTCGGGCCCTGTCGGGCTCTGTCGGGCTCTGTCGGGCCCTGTCGGGCCCTGTCGGGCTCTGTCGGGCTCTGTCGGGCTCTGTCGGGCTCTGTCGGGCTCGACTGGGCTAAACTGGGCCCTGTCGGGCCCTGTCGGGCTCTGTCGGGCTCTGTCGGGCCCTGTCGGGCCCTGTCGGGCCCTGTCGGGCTCTGTCGGCCCCTGTCGAGCCCTGTCGGGCTCTGTCGGGCTCTGTCGGGCTCTGTCGGGCTCTACTGGGCCCTATCGGGCTCTGTCGGGCTCTGTCGGGCTCTGTCGGGCTCTACTGTGCCCTGTCGGGCCCTGTCGGGCTCTGTCGGGCTCTGTCGGGCTCTACTGGGCCCTGTCGGGCTCTGTCGGGCTCTGTCGGGCTCTGTCGGGCTCTACTGGGCTCTGTCGGGCTCTGTCGGGCTCTGTCGGGCTCTACTGGGCCCTGTCGGGCCCTGTCGGGCCCTGTCGGGCCCTGTCGGGCTCTGTCGGGCTCTGTCGGGCTGTACTGGGCCCTGTCGGGCCCTGTCGGGCTCTGTCGGGCTCTGTCGGGCTCTACTGGGCTTAACTGGGCACTGTCGGGCTCTGTCGGGCTCTGTCGGGCTCTACTGAGCTCTGTCTGGCTCTGTCGGGCTCTGTCGGGCTCTGTCGGGCTGTACTGGGCCCTGTCGGGCCCTGTCGGGCTCTGTCGGGCTCTGTCGGGCTCTACTGGGCTTAACTGGGCCCTGTCGGGCTCTGTCGGGCTCTGTCGGGCTCTACTGAGCTCTGTCTGGCTCTGTCGGGCTCTGTCGGGCTCTGTCGGGCTCTGTCGGGCTCTACTGGGCTCTGTCGGGCTCTGTCGGGCTCTGTCGGGCTCTACTGGGCTCTGTCGGGCTCTGTCGGGCTCTGTCGGGCTCTGTCGGGCTCTGTCGGGCCCTGTCGGGCCCTGTCGGGCCCTGTCGGGCTCTGTCGGGCTCTGTCGGGCTCTGTCGGGCTCTACTGGGCTTAACTGGGCCCTGTCGGGCTCTGTCGGGCTCTGTCGGGCTCTACTGAGCTCTGTCTGGCTCTGTCGGGCTCTGTCGGGCTCTGTCGGGCTCTACTGGGCTCTACTGTTCCCTGTCGGGCTCTGTCGGGCTCTGTCGGGCTCTACTGGGCTCTACTGTTCCCTGTCGGGCCATGTCGGGCTCTGTCGGGCTCTGTCGGGCTCTGTCGGGCTCTACTGGGCTCTATCGGGCCCTGTCAGGCCCTGTCGGGCTCTGTCGGGCTCTACTGGGCTCTACTGTTCCCTGTCGGGCCCTGTCGGGCTCTGTCGGGCCCTGTCGGGCCCTGTCGGGCCCTGTCGGGCTCTGTCGGGCTCTGTCGGGCTCTGTCGGGCCCTGTCGGGCTCTACTGGGCCCTGTCGGGCTCTGTCGGGCCCTTTCGGGCTCTGTCGGGCTCTGTCGGGCTCTACTGTGCCCTGTCGGGCTCTGTCGGGCTCTGTCGGGCTCTGTCGGGCTCTACTGGGCTAAACTGGGCCCTGTAGGCTCTGTCGGGCTCTGTCGGGCTCTGTCGGGCCCTGTCGGGCTCTGTTGGGCTCTACTGAGCTCTGTCGGGCTCTGTCGGGCTCTACTGGGCCCTGTCGGGCTCTGTCGGGCCCTGTCGGGCTCTGTCGGGCTCTATTGGGCCCTGTCGGGCTCTGTCGGGCTCTGTCGGGCTCTGTCGGGCTCTACTGGGCTAAACTGGGCCCTGTCGGGCTCTGTCGGGCCCTGTCGGGCTCTGTCGGGCTCTGTCGGGCTCTGTCGGGCTCTGTCGGGCTCTACTGGGCCCTGTCGGGCTCTGTCGGGCCCTGTTGGGCTCTGTCGGGCTCTGTCGGGCTCTGTCGGGCTCTACTGGGCCCTGTCGCGCTCTGTCGGGCTCTGTCGGGCTCTGTCGGGCTCTGTCGGGCTCTACTGGGCTAAACTGGGCCCTGTCGGGCTCTGTCGGGCTCTGTCGGGCTCTGTCGGGCTCTGTCGGGCTCTGTCGGGCTCTACTGAGCTCTGTCTGGCTCTGTCGGGCTCTGTCGGGCTCTGTCGGGCTCTGTCGGGCTCTACTGGGCTCTGTCGGGCTCTGTCGGGCTCTGTCGGGCTCTGTCGGGCCCTGTCGGGCCCTGTCGGGCCCTGTCGGGCTCTGTCGGGCTCTGTCGGGCTCTGTCGGGCTCTGTCGGGCTCTACTGGGCTTAACTGGGCCCTGTCGGGCTCTGTCGGGCTCTACTGAGCTCTGTCTGGCTCTGTCGGGCTCTGTCGGGCTCTGTCGGGCTCTACTGGGCTCTACTGTTCCCTGTCGGGCTCTGTCGGGCTCTGTCGGGCTCTACTGGGCTCTACTGTTCCCTGTCGGGCCATGTCGGGCTCTGTCGGGCTCTGTCGGGCTCTGTCGGGCTCTACTGGGCTCTATTGGGCCCTGTCAGGCCCTGTCGGGCTCTGTCGGGCTCTACTGGGCTCTACTGTTCCCTGTCGGGCCCTGTCGGGCCCTGTCGGGCTCTGTCGGGCCCTGTCGGGCTCTGTCGGGCTCTGTCGGGCCCTGTCGGGCTCTACTGGGCCCTGTCGGGCTCTGTCGGGCCCTTTCGGGCTCTGTCGGGCTCTGTCGGGCTCTACTGTGCCCTGTCGGGCTCTGTCGGGCTCTGTCGGGCTCTGTCGGGCTCTACTGGGCTAAACTGGGCCCTGTAGGCTCTGTCGGGCTCTGTCGGGCTCTGTCGGGCCCTGTCGGGCTCTGTCGGGCTCTACTGAGCTCTGTCGGGCTCTGTCGGGCTCTGTCGGGCTCTACTGGGCCCTGTCGGGCTCTGTCGGGCCCTGTCGGGCTCTGTCGGGCTCTATTGGGCCCTGTCGGGCTCTGTCGGGCTCTGTCGGGCTCTGTCGGGCTCTACTGGGCTAAACTGGGCCCTGTCGGGCTCTGTCGGGCCCTGTCGGGCTCT
Source organism: Caloenas nicobarica (assembly GCF_036013445.1). Classification (NCBI taxonomy): domain Eukaryota; kingdom Metazoa; phylum Chordata; class Aves; order Columbiformes; family Columbidae; genus Caloenas; species Caloenas nicobarica. The sequence continues at coordinate 3,347,089 of NC_088275.1, forward strand.
GTCGGGCTCTGTCGGGCTCTGTCGGGCTCTGTCGGGCTCTGTCGGGCTCTGTCGGGCTCTACTGGGCCCTGTCGGGCTCTGTCGGGCCCTGTCGGGCTCTGTCGGGCTCTACTGGGCCCTGTCGCGCTCTGTCGGGCTCTGTCGGGCTCTGTCGGGCTCTGTCGGGCTCTACTGGGCTAAACTGGGCCCTGTCGGGCTCTGTCGGGCTCTGTCGGGCTCTGTCGGGCTCTGTCGGGCTCTACTGAGCTCTGTCGGGCTCTGTCGGGCTCTACTGGGCTCTACTGTTTCCTGTCGGGCCCTGTCGGGCCCTGTCGGGCTCTGTCGGGCTCTGTCGGGCTCTGTCGGGCTCTACTGAGCTCTGTCGGGCTCTGTCGGGCTCTGTCGGGCTCTACTGGGCTCTACTGTTCCCTGTCGGGCCCTGTCGGGCCCTGTCGGGCTCTGTCGGGCTCTGTCGGGCTCTGCTGGGGTCTACTGTTCCCTGTCGGGCCCTGTCGGGCCCTGTCGGGCTCTGTCGGGCTCTGTCGGGCTCTACAGGGCTCTATCGGGCCCTGTCGGGCCCTGTCGGGCTCTGTCGGGCTCTGTCGGGCTCTACTGGGCTCTACTGTTCCCTGTCGGGCTCTGTCGGGCCCTGTCGGGCCCTGTCGGGCCCTGTCGGGCCCTGTCGGGCTCTGTCGGGCTCTGTCGGGCTCTGTCGGGCTCTGTCGGGCTCTACTGGGCCCTGTCGGGCTCTGTCGGGCCCTGTCGGGCCCTGTCGGGCTCTGTCGGGCTCTGTCGGGCTCTACTGGGCTCCGTCGGGCTCTGTCGGGCTCTGTCAGGCCCTTTCGGGCTCTGTCGGGCTCTACTGGGCTCTGTCGGGCTCTACTGGGCTCTACTGGGCCCTGTCGGGCTCTGTCGGGCTCTGTCGGGCCCTGTCGGGCCCTGTCGGGCTCTGTCGGGCTCTTTCGGGTTCTGTCGGGCTCTGTCGGGCCCTGTCGGGCCCTGTCGGGCTCTACTGGGCCCTGTCGGGCTCTGTCGGGCTCTGTCGGGCTCTACTGGGCTCTACTGTTCCCTGTCGGGCTCTGTCGGGCTCTGTCGGGCTCTACTGGGCTCTGTCGGGCTCTACTGGGCTCTACTGGGCTCTGTCGGGATCTGTCCGGCTCTGTCGGGCTCTACTGGGCTCTGTCGGGCCCTGTCGGGCCCTGTCGGGCCCTGTCGGGCTCTGTCGGGCTCTGTCGGGCTCTACTGGGCTAAACTGGGCTCTGTCGGGTCCTGTTGGGCTGTACTGGGCCCTGTCGGGCTCTGTCGGGTTCTTTCGGGCTCTGTCGGGCTCTACTGGGCTCTGTCGGGCCCTGTCGGGCCGTGTCGGGCTCTGTCGGGCCCTGTCGGGCTCTGTCGGGCTCTGTTGGGCTCTACTGGGCCCTGTCGCGCTCTGTCGGGCTCTGTCGGGCTCTGTCGGGCTCTACTGGGCTAAACTGGGCCCTGTCGGGCTCTGTCGGGCTCTGTCGGGCTCTGTCGGGCTCTGTCGGGCTCTACTGAGCTCTGTCGGGCTCTGTCGGGCTCTGTCGGGCTCTACTGGGCTCTACTGTTTCCTGTCGGGCCCTGTCGGGCCCTGTCGGGCTCTGTCGGGCTCTGTCGGGCTCTGTCGGGCTCTACTGAGCTCTGTCGGGCTCTGTCGGGCTCTGTCGGGCTCTACTGGGCTCTACTGTTCCCTGTCGGGCCCTGTCGGGCCCTGTCGGGCTCTGTCGGGCTCTACTGGGGTCTACTGTTCCCTGTCGGGCCCTGTCGGGCCCTGTCGGGCCCTGTCGGGCTCTGTCGGGCTCTGTCGGGCTCTACTGGGCCCTGTCGGGCCCTGTCGGGCCCTGTCGGGCTCTGTCGGGCTCTGTCGGGCTCTACTGGGCTCTACTGTTCCCTGTCGGGCCCTGTCGGGCCCTGTCGGGCCCTGTCGGGCCCTGTCGGGCCCTGTCGGGCTCTGTCGGGCTCTGTCGGGCTCTGTCGGGCTCTACTGGGCCCTGTCGGGCTCTGTCGGGCTCTGTCGGGCCCTGTCGGGCTCTGTCGGGCTCTGTCGGGCTCTACTGGGCTCCGTCGGGCTCTGTCGGGCTCTGTCAGGCCCTTTCGGGCTCTGTCGGGCTCTACTTGGCTCTGTCGGGCTCTACTGGGCTCTACTGGGCCCTGTCGGGCTCTGTCGGGCTCTGTCGGGCTCTGTCGGGCTCTGTCGGGCCCTGTCGGGCCCTGTCGGGCTCTGTCGGGCTCTTTCGGGCTCTGTCGGGCTCTGTCGGGCCCTGTCGGGCCCTGTCGGGCTCTACTGGGCCCTGTCGGGCTCTGTCGGGCTCTGTCGGGCTCTACTGGGCTCTACTGTTCCCTGTCGGGCTCTGTCGGGCTCTACTGGGCTCTGTCGGGCTCTACTGGGCTCTACTGGGCTCTGTCGGGATCTGTCCGGCTCTGTCGGGCTCTACTGGGCTCTGTCGGGCCCTGTCGGGCCCTGTCGGGCCCTTTCGGGCCCTGTCGGGCTCTGTCGGGCTCTGTCGGGCTCTACTGGGCTAAACTGGGCTCTGTCGGGTCCTGTTGGGCTGTACTGGGCCCTGTCGGGCTCTGTCGGGTTCTTTCGGGCTCTGTCGGGCTCTACTGGGCTCTGTCGGGCCCTGTCGGGCTCTGTCGGGCTCTACTGGGCCCTGTCGGGCTCTGTCGGGCTCTGTCGGGCTCTGTCGGGCTCTGTCGGGCTCTGTCGGGCTCTGTCGGGCTCTGTCGGGCTCTGTCGGGCTCTACTGGGCCCTGTCGGGCCCTGTCGGGCCCTGTCGGGCTCTGTCGGGCTCTACTGGGCCCTGTCGGGCCCTGTCGGGCTCTGTCGGACTGTGTCGGGCCCTGTCGGGCCCTGTCGGGCCCTGTCGGGCCCTGTCGGGCTCTGTCGGGCTCTGTCGGGCGCTACTGGGCTCTTTCGGGCCCTGTCGGGCCCTGTCGGGCCCTGTCGGGCTCTGTCGGGCCCTGTCGGGCCCTGTCGGGCCCTGTCGGACTCTGTCGGGCCCTGTCGGGCCCTGTCGGGCTCTGTCGGGCTCTGTCGGGCCCTGTCGGGCCCTGTCGGGCCCTGTCGGGCTCTGTCGGGCTCTGTCGGGCTCTGTCGGGCTCTGTCGGGCTCTACTGGGCTCTGTCGGGTTCTGTCGGGTTCTGTCGGGTTCTGTCGGGTTCTGTCGGGCCCTGTCGGGCCCTGTCGGGCCCTGTCGGGCTCTGTCGGGCTCTGTCGGGCTCTGTCGGGCTCTACTGGGCTTTACTGGGCTCTGTCGGGCCCTGTCGGGCCCTGTCGGGCCCTGTCGGGCTCTGTCGGGCTCTGTCGGGCTCTACTGGGCCCTGTCGGGCTCTGTCGGGCTCTGTCGGGCTCTGTCGGGCTCTGTCGGGCTGTACTGGGCCCTGTCGGGCCCTGTCGGGCTCTGTCGGGCTCTGTCGGGCTCTACTGGGCTTAACTGGGCCCTGTCGGGCTCTGTCGGGCTCTGTCGGGCTCTACTGAGCTCTGTCTGGCTCTGTCGGGCTCTGTCGGGCTCTGTCGGGCTGTACTGGGCCCTGTCGGGCCCTGTCGGGCTCTGTCGGGCTCTGTCGGGCTCTACTGGGCTTAACTGGGCCCTGTCGGGCTCTGTCGGGCTCTGTCGGGCTCTACTGAGCTCTGTCTGGCTCTGTCGGGCTCTGTCGGGCTCTGTCGGGCTCTGTCGGGCTCTACTGGGCTCTGTCGGGCTCTGTCGGGCTCTGTCGGGCTCTACTGGGCTCTGTCGGGCTCTGTCGGGCTCTGTCGGGCTCTGTCGGGCTCTGTCGGGCTCTGTCGGGCCCTGTCGGGCCCTGTCGGGCTCTGTCGGGCTCTGTCGGGCTCTGTCGGGCTCTGTCGGGCTCTGTCGGGCTCTGTCGGGCTCTACTGGGCTTAACTGGGCCCTGTCGGGCTCTGTCGGGCTCTGTCGGGCTCTACTGAGCTCTGTCTGGCTCTGTCGGGCTCTGTCGGGCTCTGTCGGGCTCTACTGGGCTCTACTGTTCCCTGTCGGGCTCTGTCGGGCTCTGTCGGGCTCTACTGGGCTCTACTGTTCCCTGTCGGGCTCTGTCGGGCTCTGTCGGGCTCTGTCGGGCTCTGTCGGGCTCTACTGGGCTCTATCGGGCCCTGTCAGGCCCTGTCGGGCTCTGTCGGGCTCTACTGGGCTCTACTGTTCCCTGTCGGGCCCTGTCGGGCCCTGTCGGGCCCTGTCGGGCCCTGTCGGGCCCTGTCGGGCTCTGTCGGGCTCTGTCGGGCTCTGTCGGGCCCTGTCGGGCTCTACTGGGCCCTGTCGGGCTCTGTCGGGCCCTTTCGGGCTCTGTCGGGCTCTGTCGGGCTCTACTGTGCCCTGTCGGGCTCTGTCGGGCTCTGTCGGGCTCTGTCGGGCTCTACTGGGCTAAACTGGGCCCTGTAGGCTCTGTCGGGCTCTGTCGGGCTCTGTCGGGCCCTGTCGGGCTCTGTCGGGCTCTACTGAGCTCTGTCGGGCTCTGTCGGGCTCTGTCGGGCTCTACTGGGCCCTGTCGGGCTCTGTCGGGCCCTGTCGGGCTCTGTCGGGCTCTATTGGGCCCTGTCGGGCTCTGTCGGGCTCTGTCGGGCTCTGTCGGGCTCTACTGGGCTAAACTGGGCCCTGTCGGGCCCTGTCGGGCTCTGTCGGGCTCTGTCGGGCTCTGTCGGGCTCTGTCGGGCTCTGTCGGGCTCTGTCGGGCTCTGTCGGGCTCTACTGGGCCCTGTTGGGCTCTGTCGGGCCCTGTCGGGCTCTGTCGGGCTCTGTCGGGCTCTACTGGGCCCTGTCGCGCTCTGTCGGGCTCTGTCGGGCTCTGTCGGGCTCTGTCGGGCTCTACTGGGCTAAACTGGGCCCTGTCGGGCTCTGTCGGGCTCTGTCGGGCTCTGTCGGACTCTGTCGGGCTCTACTGAGCTCTGTCTGGCTCTGTCGGGCTCTGTCGGGCTCTGTCGGGCTCTGTCGGGCTCTGTCGGGCTCTACTGGGCTCTGTCGGGCTCTGTCGGGCTCTGTCGGGCTCTACTGGGCTCTGTCGGGCTCTGTCGGGCTCTGTCGGGCTCTGTCGGGCCCTGTCGGGCCCTGTCGGGCCCTGTCGGGCTCTGTCGGGCTCTGTCGGGCTCTGTCGGGCTCTGTCGGGCTCTGTCGGGCTCTGTCGGGCTCTGTCGGGCTCTGTCGGGCTCTGTCGGGCTCTACTGGGCTTAACTGGGCCCTGTCGGGCTCTGTCGGGCTCTACTGAGCTCTGTCTGGCTCTGTCGGGCTCTGTCGGGCTCTGTCGGGCTCTACTGGGCTCTACTGTTCCCTGTCGGGCTCTGTCGGGCTCTGTCGGGCTCTACTGGACTCTACTGTTCCCTGTCGGGCCATGTCGGGCTCTGTCGGGCTCTGTCGGGCTCTGTCGGGCTCTGTCGGGCTCTACTGGGCTCTATCGGGCCCTGTCAGGCCCTGTCGGGCTCTGTCGGGCTCTACTGGGCTCTACTGTTCCCTGTCGGGCCCTGTCGGGCCCTGTCGGGCCCTGTCGGGCCCTGTCGGGCTCTGTCGGGCTCTGTCGGGCTCTACTGGGCTCTATCGGGCCCTGTCGGGCTCTACTGGGCCCTGTCGGGCTCTGTCGGGCTCTGTCGGGCCCTGTCGGGCTCTGTCGGGCTCTACTGGGCCCTGTCGGGCTCTGTCGGGCTCTGTCGGGCCCTGTCGGGCTCTGTCGGGCTCTGTCGGGCTCTACTGGGCTCTGTCGGGCTCTGTCGGGCCCTGTCAGGCCCTTTCGGGCTCTTTCGGGCTCTACTGGGCTCTGTCGGGCTCTACTGGGCTCTACTGGGCCCTGTCGGGCTCTGTCGGGCTCTGTCGGGCTCTGTCGGGCTCTGTCGGGCCCTGTCGGGCTCTGTCGGGCTCTGTCGGGCTCTGTCGGGCTCTGTCGGGCTCTGTCGGGTTCTGTCGGGCTCTGTTGGGCCCTGTCGGGCCCTGTCGGGCTCTACTGGGCCCTGTCGGGCTCTGTCGGGCTCTGTCGGGCTCTGTCGGGCTCTACTGGGCTCTACTGTTCCCTGTCGGGCTCTGTCGGGCTCTGTCGGGCTCTACTGGGCTCTGTCGGGCTCTACTGGGCTCTACTGGGCTCTGTCGGGATCTGTCCGGCTCTGTCGGGCTCTACTGGGCCCTGTCGGGCCCTGTCGGGCCCTGTCGGGCCCTGTCGGGCTCTGTCGGGCTCTGTCGGGCTCTACTGGGCTAAACTGGGCTCTGTCGGGTCCTGTTGGGCTGTACTGGGCCCTGTCGGGCTCTGTCGGGCTCTGTCGGGCTCTGTCGGGCTCTACTGGGCTAAACTGGGCTCTGTCGGGTCCTGTTGGGCTGTACTGGGCCCTGTCGGGCTCTGTCGGGCTCTACTGGGCTCTACTGGGCTCTGTCGGGCTCTGTCGGGCCCTGTCGGGCTCTGTCGGGCTCTACTGGGCTCTGTCGGGCTCTGTCGGGCTCTGTCGGGCTCTGTCGGGCCCTGTCGGGCCCTGTCGGGCTCTGTCGGGCTCTACTGGGCCCTGTCGGGCTCTGTCGGGCCCTGTCGGGCTCTGTCGGACTGTGTCGGGCCCTGTCGGGCCCTGTCGGGCTCTGTCGGGCTCTGTCGGGCTCTGTCGGGCGCTACTGGGCTCTTTCGGGCCCTGTCGGGCCCTGTCGGGCCCTGTCGGGCTCTGTCGGGCTCTGTCGGGCCCTGTCGGGCCCTGTCGGACTCTGTCGGGCCCTGTCGGGCCCTGTCGGGCCCTGTCGGGCCCTGTCGGGCTCTGTCGGGCTCTGTCGGGCTCTGTCGGGCTCTACTGGGCCCTGTCGGGCCCTGTCGGGCCCTGTCGGGCTCTGTCGGGCTCTACTGGGCTCTGTCGGGCTCTGTCGGGTTCTGTCGGGCCCTGTCGGGCCCTGTCGGGCCCTGTCGGGCCCTGTCGGGCTCTGTCGGGCTCTGTCGGGCTCTACTGGGCTTTACTGGGCTCTGTCGGGCCCTGTCGGGCCCTGTCGGGCCCTGTCGGGCTCTGTCGGGCTCTGTCGGGCTCTACTGGGCTCTACTGGGCTCTGTCGGGCTCTGTCGGGCTCTACTGGGCCCTGTCGGGCTCTGTCGATTTCTGTCGGGCCCTGTCGGGCCCTGTCGGGCCCTGTCGGGCTCTGTCGGGCTCTGTCGGGCTCTGTCGGGCTCTACTGGGCTCTTTCGGGCTCTGTCGGGCTCTGTTGGGCTCTGTCGGGTTCTGTCGGGATCTGTCGGGCTCTGTCGGGCGCTACTGGGCTCTTTCGGGTCCTGTCGGGCCCTGTCGGGCTCTGTCGGGCTCTGTCGGGCTCTACTGGGCCCTGTCGGGCTCTGTCGGGCTCTGTCGGGCTCTGTCGGGCTCTGTCGGGCTCTACTGGGCCCTGTCGGGCTCTGTCGGGCCCTGTCGGGCTCTGTCGGGCTCTACTGGGCCCTGTCGGGCTCTGTCGGGCTCTGTCGGGCTCTACTGGGCTAAACTGGGCCCTGTCGGGCTCTGTCGGGCTCTGTCGGGCTCTACTGAGCTCTGTCGGGCTCTGTCGGGCTCTGTCGGGCTCTGTCGGGCTCTGTCGGGCTCTGTCGGGCTCTGTCGGGCTCTACTGAGCTCTGTCGGGCTCTGTCGGGCTCTGTCGGGCTCTGTCGGGCTCTACTGGGCTCTACTGTTCCCTGTCGGGCCCTGTCGGGCCCTGTCGGGCCCTGTCGGGCTCTGTCGGGCTCTACTGGGGTCTACTGTTCCCTGTCGGGCCCTGTCGGGCTCTGTCGGGCTCTACTGGGCTCTATCGGGCCCTGTCAGGCCCTGTCGGGCTCTGTCGGGCTCTGTCGGGCTCTACTGGGCTCTACTGTTCCCTGTCGGGCCCTGTCGGGCCCTGTCGGGCCCTGTCGGGCTCTGTCGGGCCCTGTCAGGCCCTGTCGGGCCCTGTCGGGCTCTGTCGGGCACTGTCGGGCTCTGTCGGGCTCTGTCGGGCTCTGTCGGGCTCTACTGGGCCCTGTCGGGCCCTGTCGGGCCCTGTCGGGCCCTGTCGGGCTCTGTCGGGCTCTGTCGGGCTCTGTCGGGCTCTACTGGGGTCTACTGTTCCCTGTCGGGCCCTGTCGGGCCCTGTCGGGCCCTGTCGGGCTCTGTCGGGCTCTACTGGGCTCTATCGGGCCCTGTCAGGCCCTGTCGGGCTCTGTCGGGCTCTGTCGGGCTCTACTGGGCTGTACTGTTCCCTGTCGGGCTCTGTCGGGCTCTGTCGGGCCCTGTCGGGCCCTGTCGGGCCCTGTCGGGCTCTGTCGGGCCCTGTCGGGCTCTGTCGGGCACTGTCGGTCTCTGTCGGGCTCTGTCGGGCTCTGTCGGGCCCTGTCGGGCTCTGTCGGGCCCTGTCGGGCTCTGTCAGGCCCTGTCGGGCTCTGTCGGGCTCTGTCGGGCTCTACTGGGCTCTGTCGGGCTCTGTCGGGCTCTGTCAGGCCCTTTCGGGCTCTGTCGGGCTCTACTGGGCTCTGTCGGGCTCTACTGGGCTCTACTGGGCCCTGTCGGGCCCTGTCGGGCTCTGTCGGGCTCTGTCGGGCTCTGTCGGGCTCTGTCGGGCTCTGTCGGGCTCTGTCGGGCTCTGTCGGGCTCTGTCGGGCCCTGTCGGGCCCTGTCGGGCTCTACTGGGCCCTGTCGGGCTCTGTCGGGCTCTGTCGGGCTCTATTGGGCTCTACTGTTCCCTGTCGGGCTCTGTCGGGCTCTGTCGGGCTCTACTGGGCCCTGTCGCGCTCTGTCGGGTTCTGTCGGGCTCTGTCGGGCTCTACTGGGCTAAACTGGGCCCTGTCGGGCTCTGTCGGGCTCTGTCGGGCTCTGTCGGGCTCTACTGAGCTCTGTCGGGCTCTGTCGGGCTCTGTCGGGCTCTACTGGGCTAAACTGGGCCCTGTCGGGCTCTGTCGGGCTCTGTCGGGCTCTGTCGGGCTCTGTCGGGCTCTGTCGGGCTCTACTGAGCTCTGTCGGGCCCTGTCGGGCCCTGTCGGGCCCTGTCGGGCTCTGTCGGGCTCTGTCGGGCTCTACTGAGCTCTGTCGGGCTCTGTCGGGCTCTGTCGGGCTCTACTGGGGTCTACTGTTCCCTGTCGGGCCCTGTCGGGCCCTGTCGGGCCCTGTCGGGCTCTGTCGGGCTCTGTCGGGCTCTACTGGGCTCTATCGGGCCCTGTCGGGCTCTGTCGGGCTCTGTCGGGCTCTACTGGGCTCTACTGTTCCCTGTCGGGCCCTGTCGGGCCCTGTCGGGCCCTGTCGGGCCCTGTCGGGCCCTGTCGGGCTCTGTCGGGCACTGTCGGGCTCTGTCGGGCTCTGTCGGGCTCTACTGGGCTCTGTCGGGCCCTGTCGGGCTCTGTCGGGCTCTACTGGGCCCTGTCGGGCCCTGTCGGGCTCTGTCGGGCCCTGTCGGGCTCTGTCGGGCTCTGTCGGGCTCTACTGGGCTCTGTCGGGCTCTGTCGGGCTCTGTCAGGCCCTTTCGGGCTCTTTCGGGCTCTACTGGGCTCTGTCGGGCTCTACTGGGCTCTACTGGGCCCTGTCGGGCTCTGTCGGGCTCTGTCGGGCTCTGTCGGGCTCTGTCGGGCCCTGTCTGGCCCTGTCGGGCTCTGTCGGGCCCTGTCGGGCTCTGTCGGGCTCTGTCGGGCTCTGTCGGGCTCTGTCGGGTTCTCTCGGGCTCTGTCGGGCCCTGTCGGGCCCTGTCGGGCTCTACTGGGCCCTGTCGGGCTCTGTCGGGCTCTGTCGGGCTCTACTGGGCTCTACTGTTCCCTGTCGGGCTCTGTCGGGCTCTGTCGGGCTCTACTGGGCTCTGTCGGGCTCTACTGGGCTCTACTGGGCTCTGTCGGGATCTGTCCGGCTCTGTCGGGCTCTACTGGGCTCTGTCGGGCCCTGTCGGGCCCTGTCGGGCCCTGTCGGGCTCTGTCGGGCTCTGTAGGGCTCTACTGGGCTAAACTGGGCTCTGTCGGGTCCTGTTGGGCTGTACTGGGCCCTGTCGGGCTCTGTCGGGCTCTGTCGGGCTCTACTGGGCTAAACTGGGCTCTATCGGGTCCTGTTGGGCTGTACTGGGCCCTGTCGGGCTCTTTCGGGCTCTGTCGGGCTCTACTGGGCTCTGTCGGGCCCTGTCGGGCCCTGTCGGGCTCTGTCGGGCTCTACTGGGCCCTGTCGGGCTCTGTCGGGCTCTGTCGGGCTCTGTCGGGCTCTGTCGGGCTCTGTCGGGCTCTGTCGGGCTCTACTGGGCCCTGTCGGGCCCTGTCGGGCCCTGTCGGGCTCTGTCGGGCTCTACTGGGCCCTGTCGGGCCCTGTCGGGCTCTGTCGGACTGTGTCGGGCCCTGTCGGGCCCTGTCGGGCCCTGTCGGGCCCTGTCGGGCTCTGTCGGGCTCTGTCGGGCTCTGTCGGGCGCTACTGGGCTCTTTCGGGCCCTGTCGGGCCCTGTCGGGCCCTGTCGGGCTCTGTCGGGCCCTGTCGGGCCCTGTCGGGCCCTGTCGGGCCCTGTCGGGCCCTGTCGGGCTCTGTCGGGCTCTGTCGGGCTCTGTCGGGCTCTACTGGGCCCTGTCGGGCCCTGTCGGGCCCTGTCGGGCTCTGTCGGGCTCTGTCGGGCTCTACTGGGCTCTGTCGGGCTCTGTCGGGTTCTGTCGGGCTCTGTCAGGCTCTGTCGGGCCCTGTCGGGCCCTGTCGGGCTCTGTCGGGCTCTGTCGGGTTCTGTCGGGCTCTGTCGGGCCCTGTCGGGCCCTGTCGGGCCCTGTCGGGCCCTGTCGGGCTCTGTCGGGCTCTGTCGGGCTCTACTGGGCTTTACTGGGCTCTGTCGGGCTCTGTCGGGCCCTGTCGGGCTCTGTCGGGCTCTACTGGGCTCTACTGGGCTCTGTCGGGCTCTGTCGGGCTCTACTGGGCCCTGTCGGGCTCTGTCGATTTCTGTCGGGCCCTGTCGGGCCCTGTCGGGCCCTGTCGGGCTCTGTCGGGCTCTGTCGGGCTCTGTCGGGCTCTACTGGGCTCTGTCGGGCTCTGTCGGGCTCTGTTGGGCTCTGTCGGGTTCTGTCGGGATCTGTCGGGCTCTGTCGGGCGCTACTGGGCTCTTTCGGGTCCTGTCGGGCCCTGTCGGGCTCTGTCGGGCTCTGTCGGGCTCTACTGGGCCCTGTCGGGCTCTGTCGGGCTCTGTCGGGCTCTGTCGGGCTCTGTCGGGCTCTGTCGGGCTCTGTCGGGCTCTACTGGGCCCTGTCGGGCTCTGTCGGGCCCTGTCGGGCTCTGTCGGGCTCTACTGGGCCCTGTCGGGCTCTGTCGGGCTCTGTCGGGCTCTGTCGGGCTCTACTGGGCTAAACTCGGCCCTGTCGGGCTCTGTCGGGCTCTGTCGGGCTCTACTGAGCTCTGTCGGGCTCTGTCGGGCTCTGTCGGGCTCTGTCGGGCTCTGTCGGGCTCTGTCGGGCTCTGTCGGGCTCTACTGAGCTCTGTCGGGCTCTGTCGGGCTCTGTCGGGCTCTGTCGGGCTCTACTGGGCTCTACTGTTCCCTGTCGGGCCCTGTCGGGCTGTGTCGGGCTCTACTGGGGTCTACTGTTCCCTGTCGGGCCCTGTCGGGCTCTGTCGGGCTCTACTGGGCTCTATCGGGCCCTGTCGGGCTCTGTCGGGCTCTGTCGGGCTCTGTCGGGCTCTACTGGGCTCTACTGTTCCCTGTCGGGCCCTGTCGGGCCCTGTCGGGCCCTGTCGGGCCCTGTCGGGCTCTGTCGGGCACTGTCGGGCTCTGTCGGGCTCTGTCGGGCTCTACTGGGCCCTGTCGGGCCCTGTCGGGCCCTGTCGGGCCCTGTCGGGCTCTGTCGGGCTCTGTCGGACTCTGTCGGGCTCTACTGGGGTCTACTGTTCCCTGTCGGGCCCTGTCGGGCCCTGTCGGGCCCTGTCGGGCTCTGTCGGGCTCTACTGGGCTCTATCGGGCCCTGTCAGGCCCTGTCGGGCTCTGTCGGGCTCTGTCGGGCTCTACTGGGCTCTACTGTTCTCTGTCGGGCTCTGTCGGGCCCTGTCGGGCCCTGTCGGGCCCTGTCGGGCTCTGTCGGGCTCTGTCGGGCACTGTCGGTCTCTGTCGGGCTCTGTCGGGCTCTGTCGGGCCCTGTCGGGCTCTGTCGGGCCCTGTCGGGCTCTGTCGGGCCCTGTCGGGCCCTGTCGGGCTCTGTCGGGCTCTGTCGGGCTCTACTGGGCTCTGTCGGGCTCTGTCGGGCTCTGTCAGGCCCTTTCGGGCTCTTTCGGGCTCTACTGGGCTCTGTCGGGCTCTACTGGGCTCTACTGGGCCCTGTCGGGCTCTGTCGGGCTCTGTCGGGCTCTGTCGGGCTCTGTCGGGCCCTGTCTGGCCCTGTCGGGCTCTGTCGGGCCCTGTCGGGCTCTGTCGGGCTCTGTCGGGCTCTGTCGGGCTCTGTCGGGCTCTGTCGGGTTCTCTCGGGCTCTGTCGGGCCCTGTCGGGCCCTGTCGGGCTCTACTGGGCCCTGTCGGGCTCTGTCGGGCTCTGTCGGGCTCTACTGGGCTCTACTGTTCCCTGTCGGGCTCTGTCGGGCTCTGTCGGGCTCTACTGGGCTCTGTCGGGCTCTACTGGGCTCTACTGGGCTCTGTCGGGATCTGTCCGGCTCTGTCGGGCTCTACTGGGCTCTGTCGGGCCCTGTCGGGCCCTGTCGGGCCCTGTCGGGCTCTGTCGGGCTCTGTAGGGCTCTACTGGGCTAAACTGGGCTCTGTCGGGTCCTGTTGGGCTGTACTGGGCCCTGTCGGGCTCTGTCGGGCTCTGTCGGGCTCTACTGGGCTAAACTGGGCTCTATCGGGTCCTGTTGGGCTGTACTGGGCCCTGTCGGGCTCTTTCGGGCTCTGTCGGGCTCTACTGGGCTCTGTCGGGCTCTGTCGGGCCCTGTCGGGCTCTGTCGGGCTCTACTGGGCCCTGTCGGGCTCTGTCGGGCTCTGTCGGGCTCTGTCGGGCTCTGTCGGGCTCTGTCGGGCTCTGTCGGGCTCTACTGGGCCCTGTCGGGCCCTGTCGGGCCCTGTCGGGCTCTGTCGGGCTCTACTGGGCCCTGTCGGGCCCTGTCGGGCCCTGTCGGGCTCTGTCGGGCCCTGTCGGGCCCTGTCGGGCCCTGTCGGGCCCTGTCGGGCTCTGTCGGGCTCTGTCGGGCTCTGTCGGGCGCTACTGGGCTCTTTCGGGCCCTGTCGGGCCCTGTCGGGCCCTGTCGGGCTCTGTCGGGCCCTGTCGGGCCCTGTCGGGCCCTGTTGGACTCTGTCGGGCCCTGTCGGGCCCTGTCGGGCCCTGTCGGGCTCTGTCGGGCTCTGTCGGGCTCTGTCGGGCTCTGTCGGGCTCTGTCGGGCTCTGTCGGGCTCTACTGGGCCCTGTCGGGCCCTGTCGGGCCCTGTCGGGCTCTGTCGGGCTCTGTCGGGCTCTACTGGGCTCTGTCGGGCTCTGTCGGGTTCTGTCGGGCTCTGTCAGGCTCTGTCGGGCCCTGTCGGGCCCTGTCGGGCTCTGTCGGGCTCTGTCGGGTTCTGTCGGGGCTCTGTCGGGCCCTGTCGGGCCCTGTCGGGCCCTGTCGGGCCCTGTCGGGCTCTGTCGGGCTCTGTCGGGCTCTACTGGGCTTTACTGGGCTCTGTCGGGCTCTGTCGGGCCCTGTCGGGCTCTGTCGGGCTCTACTGGGCTCTACTGGGCTCTGTCGGGCTCTGTCGGGCTCTACTGGGCCCTGTCGGGCTCTGTCGATTTCTGTCGGGCCCTGTCGGGCCCTGTCGGGCCCTGTCGGGCTCTGTCGGGCTCTGTCGGGCTCTGTCGGGCTCTACTGGGCTCTGTCGGGCTCTGTCGGGCTCTGTTGGGCTCTGTCGGGTTCTGTCGGGATCTGTCGGGCTCTGTCGGGCGCTACTGGGCTCTTTCGGGTCCTGTCGGGCCCTGTCGGGCTCTGTCGGGCTCTGTCGGGCTCTACTGGGCCCTGTCGGGCTCTGTCGGGCTCTGTCGGGCTCTGTCGGGCTCTGTCGGGCTCTACTGGGCCCTGTCGGGCTCTGTCGGGCCCTGTCGGGCTCTGTCGGGCTCTACTGGGCCCTGTCGGGCTCTGTCGGGTTCTGTCGGGCTCTGTCGGGCTCTACTGGGCTAAACTCGGCCCTGTCGGGCTCTGTCGGGCTCTGTCGGGCTCTACTGAGCTCTGTCGGGCTCTGTCGGGCTCTGTCGGGCTCTGTCGGGCTCTGTCGGGCTCTGTCGGGCTCTGTCGGGCTCTGTCGGGCTCTGTCGGGCTCTACTGAGCTCTGTCGGGCTCTGTCGGGCTCTGTCGGGCTCTGTCGGGCTCTACTGGGCTCTACTGTTCCCTGTCGGGCCCTGTCGGGCTGTGTCGGGCTCTACTGGGGTCTACTGTTCCCTGTCGGGCCCTGTCGGGCTCTGTCGGGCTCTACTGGGCTCTATCGGGCCCTGTCGGGCTCTGTCGGGCTCTGTCGGGCTCTGTCGGGCTCTACTGGGCTCTACTGTTCCCTGTCGGGCCCTGTCGGGCCCTGTCGGGCCCTGTCGGGCCCTGTCGGGCTCTGTCGGGCCCTGTCAGGCCCTGTCGGGCCCTGTCGGGCTCTGTCGGGCACTGTCGGGCTCTGTCGGGCTCTGTCGGGCTCTACTGGGCCCTGTCGGGCCCTGTCGGGCCCTGTCGGGCCCTGTCGGGCTCTGTCGGGCTCTGTCGGACTCTGTCGGGCTCTACTGGGGTCTACTGTTCCCTGTCGGGCCCTGTCGGGCCCTGTCGGGCCCTGTCGGGCTCTGTCGGGCTCTACTGGGCTCTATCGGGCCCTGTCAGGCCCTGTCGGGCTCTGTCGGGCTCTGTCGGGCTCTACTGGGCTCTACTGTTCTCTGTCGGGCACTGTCGGGCCCTGTCGGGCCCTGTCGGGCCCTGTCGGGCTCTGTCGGGCTCTGTCGGGCTCTGTCGGGCTCTGTCGGGCTCTGTCGGGCCCTGTCGGGCTCTGTCGGGCCCTGTCGGGCTCTGTCGGGCCCTGTCGGGCTCTGTCGGGCTCTGTCGGGCTCTGTCGGGCTCTGTCAGGCCCTTTCGGGCTCTGTCGGGCTCTACTGGGCTCTGTCGGGCTCTACTGGGCTCTACTGGGCCCTGTCGGGCTCTGTCGGGCCCTGTCGGGCCCTGTCGGGCCCTGTCGGGCTCTGTCGGGCTCTGTCGGGCTCTGTCGGGCTCTGTCGGGCCCTGTCGGGCCCTGTCGGGCCCTGTCGGGCTCTACTGGGCCCTGTCGGGCTCTGTCGGGCTCTGTCGGGCTCTATTGGGCTCTACTGTTCCCTGTCGGGCTCTGTCGGGCTCTGTCGGGCTCTACTGGGCCCTGTCGCGCTCTGTCGGGTTCTGTCGGGCTCTGTCGGGCTCTACTGGGCTAAACTGGGCCCTGTCGGGCTCTGTCGGGCTCTGTCGGGCTCTGTCGGGCTCTGTCGGGCTCTGTCGGGCTCTGTCGGGCTCTACTGGGCTAAACTGGGCTCTGTCGGGCTCTGTCGGGCTCTGTCGGGCTCTGTCGGGCTCTGTCGGGCTCTACTGAGCTCTGTCGGGCTCTGTCGGGCTCTGTCGGGCTCTGTCGGGCTCTGTCGGGCTCTACTGGGGTCTACTGTTCCCTGTCGGGCCCTGTCGGGCCCTGTCGGGCCCTGTCGTGCTCTGTCGGGCTCTGTCGGGCTCTACTGGGCTCTATCGGGCCCTGTCGGGCTCTGTCGGGCTCTGTCGGGCTCTACTGGGCTCTGTCGGGCCCTGTCGGGCTGTGTCGGGCCCTGTCGGGCCCTGTCGGGCCCTGTCGGGCCCTGTCGGGCTCTGTCGGGCACTGTCGGGCTCTGTCGGGCTCTGTCGGGCTCTACTGGGCTCTGTCGGGCCCTGTCGGGCTCTGTCGGGCTCTACTGGGCCCTGTCGGGCTCTGTCGGGCTCTGTCGGGCCCTGTCGGGCTCTGTCGGGCTCTACTGGGCTCTGTCGGGCTCTGTCGGGCTCTGTCAGGCCCTTTCGGGCTCTTTCGGGCTCTACTGGGCTCTGTCGGGCTCTACTGGGCTCTACTGGGCCCTGTCGGGCTCTGTCGGGCTCTGTCGGGCCCTGTCGGGCTCTGTCGGGCCCTGTCGGGCTCTGTCGGGCTCTGTCGGGCTCTGTCGGGCTCTGTCGGGCTCTGTCGGGTTCTGTCGGGCTCTGTCGGGCCCTGTCGGGCCCTGTCGGGCTCTACTGGGCCCTGTCGGGCTCTGTCGGGCTCTGTCAGGCTCTACTGGGCTCTACTGTTCCCTGTCGGGCTCTGTCGGGCTCTGTCGGGCTCTACTGGGCTCTGTCGGGCTCTACTGGGCTCTGTCGGGATCTGTCCGGCTCTGTCGGGCTCTACTGGGCTCTGTCGGGCCCTGTCGGGCCCTGTCGGGCCCTGTCGGGCTCTGTCGGGCTCTGTCGGGCTCTACTGGGCTAAACTGGGCTCTGTCGGGTCCTGTTGGGCTGTACTGGGTCCTGTCGGGCTCTGTCGGGCTCTACTGGGCTAAACTGGGCTCTGTCGGGCTCTGTCGGGCTCTGTCGGGCCCTGTCGGGCCCTGTCGGGCTCTGTCGGGCTCTACTGGGCTCTGTCGGGCCCTGTCGGGCTCTGTCGGGCTCTACTGGGCCCTGTCGGGCTCTGTCGGGCTCTGTCGGGCTCTGTCGGGCTCTGTCGGGCTCTGTCGGGCTCTGTCGGGCTCTGTCGGGCTCTGTCGGGCTCTGTCGGGCTCTGTCGGGCTCTGTCGGGCTCTACTGGGCCCTGTCGGGCCCTGTCGGGCCCTGTCGGGCTCTGTCGGGCTCTACTGGGCCCTGTCGGGCCCTGTCGGGCCCTGTCGGGCTCTGTCGGGCTCTGTCGGGCCCTGTCGGGCCCTGTCGGGCTCTGTCGGGCTCTGTCGGGCTCTGTCGGGCGCTACTGGGCCCTGTCGGGCCCTGTCGGGCCCTGTCGGGCCCTGTCGGGCTCTGTCGGGCCCTGTCGGGCCCTGTCGGGCCCTGTCGGACTCTGTCGGGCCCTGTCGGGCCCTGTCGGGCCCTGTCGGGCTCTGTCGGGCTCTGTCGGGCTCTGTCGGGCTCTGTCGGGCTCTACTGGGCCCTGTCGGGCCCTGTCGGGCTCTGTCGGGCTCTGTCGGGCTCTACTGGGCTCTGTCGGGCTCTGTCGGGCTCTGTCGGGTTCTGTCGGGCTCTGTCAGGCTCTGTCGGGCCCTGTCGGGCCCTGTCGGGCTCTGTCGGGCTCTGTCGGGCTCTACTGGGCTTTACTGGGCTCTGTCGGGCCCTGTCGGGCCCTGTCGGGCTCTGTCGGGCTCTGTCGGGCTCTACTGGGCTCTACTGGGCTCTGTCGGGCTCTGTCGGGCTCTACTGGGCCCTGTCGGGCTCTGTCGATTTCTGTCGGGCCCTGTCGGGCCCTGTCGGGCCCTGTCGGGCTCTGTCGGGCTCTGTCGGGCTCTACTGGGCTCTGTCGGGCTCTGTCGGGCTCTGTTGGGCTCTGTCGGGTTCTGTCGGGATCTGTCGGGCTCTGTCGGGCGCTACTGGGCTCTTTCGGGTCCTGTCGGGCCCTGTCGGGCTCTGTCGGGATCTACTGGGCCCTGTCGGGCTCTGTCGGGCTCTGTCGGGCTCTACTGGGCCCTGTCGGGCTCTGTCGGGCTCTGTCGGGCCCTGTCGGGCTCTGTCGGGCTCTGTCGGGCTCTACTGGGCCCTGTCGGGCTCTGTCGGGCTCTGTCGGGCTCTGTCGGGCTCTACTGGGCTAAACTGGGCCCTGTCGGGCTCTGTCGGGCTCTGTCGGGCTCTACTGAGCTCTGTCGGGCTCTGTCAGGCCCTGTCGGGCACTGTCGGGCTCTGTTGGGCTCTGTCGGGCTCTGTCGGGCTCTACTGGGCCCTGTCGGGCTCTGTCGGGCCCTGTCGGGCCCTGTCGGGCCCTGTCGGGCTCTGTCGGGCTCTACTGGGGTCTACTGTTCCCTGTCGGGCCCTGTCGGGCCCTGTCGGGCCCTGTCGGGCTCTGTCGGGCTCTACTGGGCTCTATCGGGCCCTGTCAGGCCCTGTCGGGCTCTGTCGGGCTCTGTCGGGCTCTACTGGGCTCTACTGTTCCCTGTCGGGCCCTGTCGGGCCCTGTCGGGCCCTGTCGGGCCCTGTCGGGCCCTGTCGGGCCCTGTCGGGCTCTGTCGGGCCCTGTCGGGCTCTGTCGGGCCCTGTCGGGCTCTGTCGGGCTCTGTCGGGCTCTACTGGGCTCTGTCGGGCTCTGTCGGGCTCTGTCAGGCCCTTTCGGGCTCTGTCGGGCTCTACTGGGCTCTGTCGGGCTCTACTGGGCTCTACTGGGCCCTGTCGGGCTCTGTCGGGCTCTGTCGGGCTCTGTCGGGCCCTGTCGGGCCCTGTCGGGCTCTGTCGGGCTCTGTCGGGCTCTGTCGGGCTCTGTCGGGCTCTGTCGGGTTCTGTCGGGCCCTGTCGGGCCCTGTCGGGCCCTGTCGGGCTCTACTGGGCCCTGTCGGGCTCTGTCGGGCTCTGTCGGGCTCTACTGGGCTCTACTGTTCCCTGTCGGGCTCTGTCGGGCTCTGTCGGGCTCTACTGGGCTCTGTCGGGCTCTACTGGGCTCTACTGGGCTCTGTCGGGATCTGTCCGGCTCTGTCGGGCTCTACTGGGCTCTGTCGGGCCCTGTCGGGCCCTGTCGGGCCCTGTCGGGCTCTGTCGGGCTCTGTCGGGCTCTACTGGGCTAAACTGGGCTCTGTCGGGTCCTGTTGGGCTGTACTGGGCCCTGTCGGGCTCTGTCGGGCTCTGTCGGGCTCTGTCGGGCTCTTTCGGGCTCTACTGGGCTCTGTCGGGCTCTGTCGGGCCCTGTCGGGCTCTGTCGGGCTCTACTGGGCCCTGTCGGGCTCTGTCGGGCTCTGTCGGGCTCTGTCGGGCTCTGTCGGGCTCTGTCGGGCTCTGTCGGGCTCTACTGGGCCCTGTCGGGCCCTGTCGGGCCCTGTCGGGCTCTGTCGGGCTCTACTGGGCCCTGTCGGGCTCTGTCGGGCCCTGTCGGGCTCTGTCGGGCCCTGTCGGGCCCTGTCGGGCCCTGTCGGGCTCTGTCGGGCTCTGTCGGGCTCTGTCGGGCTCTGTCGGGCGCTACTGGGCTCTTTCGGGCCCTGTCGGGCCCTGTCGGGCTCTGTCGGGCTCTGTCGGGCTCTGTCGGGCCCTGTCGGACTCTGTCGGGCCCTGTCGGGCCCTGTCGGGCCCTGTCGGGCTCTGTCGGGCCCTGTCGGGCCCTGTCGGGCCCTGTCGGGCTCTGTCGGGCTCTGTCGGGCTCTGTCGGGCTCTACTGGGCCCTGTCGGGCCCTGTCGGGCTCTGTCGGGCTCTGTCGGGCTCTACTGGGCTCTGTCGGGCTCTGTCGGGCTCTGTCGGGCTCTACTGGGCTCTACTGTTCCCTGTCGGGCTCTGTCGGGCTCTGTCGGGCTCTGTCGGGCTCTGTCGGGCTCTACTGAGCTCTGTCGGGCTCTGTCGGGCTCTGTCGGGCTCTGTCGGGCTCTGTCGGGCTCTGTCGGGCTCTGTCGGGCTCTGTCGGGCTCTGTCGGGCTCTACTGGGCTCTACTGTTCCCTGTCAGGCCCTGTCGGGCCCTGTCGGGCTCTGTCGGGCTCTACTGGGGTCTACTGTTCCCTGTCGGGCCCTGTCGGGCTCTGTCGGGCTCTGTCGGGCTCTGTCGGGCTCTACTGGGCTCTATCGGGCCCTGTCAGGCCCTGTCGGGCTCTGTCAGGCTCTGTCGGGCTCTACTGGGCTCTACTGTTCCCTGTCGGGCCCTGTCGGGCCCTGTCGGGCCCTGTCGGGCCCTGTCGGGCCCTGTCGGGCCCTGTCGGTCTCTGTCGGGCACTGTCGGGCTCTGTCGGGCACTGTCGGGCTCTGTCGGGCTCTACTGGGCCCTGTCGGGCTCTGTCGGGCCCTGTCGGGCCCTGTCGGGCTCTGTCGGGCTCTGTCGGGCTCTGTCGGGCTCTGTCGGGCTCTACTGGGCCCTGTCGGGCTCTGTCGGGCTCTGTTGGGCTCTGTCAGGCCCTTTCGGGCTCTGTCGGGCTCTACTGGGCTCTGTCGGGCTCTACTGGGCTCTACTGGGCCCTGTCGGGCTCTGTCGGGCTCTGTCGGGCTCTGTCGGGCCCTGTCGGGCCCTGTCGGGCCCTGTCGGGCTCTGTCGGGCTCTGTCGGGCTCTGTCGGGCTCTGTCGGGCTCTGTTGGGCTCTGTCGGGTTCTGTCGGGCTCTGTTGGGCCCTGTCGGGCCCTGTCGGACTCTACTGGACCCTGTCGGGCTCTGTCGGGCTCTGTCGGGCTCTGTCGGGCTCTACTGGGCTCTACTGTTCCCTGTCGGGCTCTGTCGGGCTCTGTCGGGCTCTACTGGGCTCTGTCGGGCTCTACTGGGCTCTACTGGGCTCTGTCGGGATCTGTCCGGCTCTGTCGGGCTCTACTGGGCTCTGTCGGGCCCTGTCGGGCCCTGTCGGGCTCTGTCGGGCTCTGTCGGGCTCTGTCGGGCTCTACTGGGCTAAACTGGGCTCTGTCGGGTCCTGTTGGGCTGTACTGGGCCCTGTCGGGCTCTGTCGGGCTCTGTCGGGCTCTTTCGGGCTCTGTCGGGCTCTACTGGGCCCTGTCGGGCCCTGTCGGGCCCTGTCGGGCCCTGTCGGGCTCTGTCGGGCTCTGTCGGGCTCTGCTGGGCCCTGTCGGGCTCTGTCGGGCTCTGCCGGGCTCTACTGGGCCCTGTCGGGCCCTGTCGGGCCCTGTCGGGCTCTGTCGGGCTCTACTGGGCCCTGTCGGGCCCTGTCGGGCTCTGTCGGGCTCTGTCGGGCTCTGTCGGGCTCTGTCGGGCTCTGTCGGGCTTTGTTGGGCTCTGTCGGGCTCTGTCGGGTTCTGTCGGGCTCTGTCGGGCGCTACTGGGCTCTTTCGGGCCCTGTCGGGCCCTGTCGGGCCCTGTCGGGCTCTGTCGGGCTCTGTCGGGCCCTGTCGGGCTCTGTCGGACTCTGTCGGGCCCTGTCGGGCCCTGTCGGGCTCTGTCGGGCTCTGTCGGGCTCTGTCGGGCTCTGTCGGGCCCGGACGGGCCCTGTCGGGCCCTGTCGGGCCCTGTCGGGCTCTGTCGGGCTCTGTCGGGCCCTGTCGGGCCCTGTCGGGCTCTGTCGGGCTCTGTCGGGCCCTGTCGGGCCCTGTCGGACTCTGTCGGGCCCTGTCGGGCCCTGTCGGGCCCTGTCGGGCTCTGTCGGGCTCTGTCGGGCTCTGTCGGGCTTTGTCGGGCCCTGTCGGGCCCTGTCGGGCCCTGTCGGGCTCTGTCGGGCTCTGTCGGGCTCTACTGGGCCCTGTCGGGCCCTGTCGGGCTCTGTCGGGCTCTGTCGGGCTCTACTGGGCTCTGTCGGGCTCTGTCGGGTTCTGTCGGGCTCTGTCGGGCCCTGTCGGGCCCTGTCGGGCCCTGTCGGGCCCTGTCGGGCCCTGTCGGGCTCTGTCGGGCTCTGTCGGGCTCTACTGGGCTTTACTGGGCTCTGTCGGGCCCTGTCGGGCCCTGTCGGGCCCTGTCGGGCCCTGTCGGGCTCTGTCGGGCTCTACTGGGCTCTACTGGGCTCTGTCGGGCTCTACTGGGCCCTGTCGGGCTCTGTCGATTTCTGTCGGCCCCTGTCGGGCTCTGTCGGGCCCTGTCGGGCCCTGTCGGGCTCTGTCGGGCTCTGTCGGGCTCTGTCGGGCTCTGTCGGGCTCTGTCGGGCTCTGTCGGGCTCTACTGGGCTCTGTCGGGCCCTGTCGGGCCCTGTCGGGCCCTGTCGGGCTCTGTCGGGCTCTGTCGGGCTCTGTCGGACTCTGTCGGGCTCTACTGGGCTCTGTCGGGCTCTGTCGGGCTCTGTCGGGCTCTGTCGGGTTCTGTCGGGCTCTACTGGGCTAAACTGGGCTCTGTCGGGCTCTGTCGGGCTCTGTCGGGCTCTGTCGGGCTCTGTCGGGCTCTACTGGGCTCTGTTGGGCTCTGTCGGGCTCTGTCGGGCTCTACTGGGCCCTGTCGGGCTCTGTCGGGCCCTGTCGGGCCCTGTCGGGCTCTGTCGGGCTCTGTCGGGCCCTGTCGGGCTCTGTCAGGCTCTGTCGGGCTCTACTGGGCTCTACTGTTCCCTGTCGGGCCCTGTCGGGCCCTGTCGGGCTCTGTCGGGCTCTGTCGGGTTCTACTGGGCTCTACTGTTCCCTGTCGGGCCCTGTCGGGCCGTGTCGGGCCCTGTCGGGCTCTGTCGGGCCCTGTCGGGCTCTGTCGGGCTCTACTGGGCCCTGTCGGGCCCTGTCGGGCCCTGTCGGGCTCTGTCGGGCTCTGTCGGGCTCTACTGGGCTCTACTGTTCCCTGTCGGGCTCTGTCGGGCCCTGTCGGGCCCTGTCGGGCTCTACTGGGTCCTGTCGGGCCCTGTCGGGCCCTGTCGGGCTCTGTCGGGCTCTTCTGGGCCCTGTCGGGCCCTGTCGGGCCCTGTCGGGCTCTGTCGGGCTCTGTCGGGCTCTGTCGGGCTCTGTCGGGCTCTGTTGGGCTCTGTCGGGTTCTGTCGGGCTCTGTCGGGCTCTGTTGGGCGCTACTGGGCTCTTTCGGGCCCTGTCGGGCCCTGTCGGGCCCTGTCGGGCTCTTTCGGGCTCTGTCGGGCCCTGTCGGGCCCTGTCGGGCCCTGTCGGACTCTGTTGGGCCCTGTCGGGCCCTGTCGGGCCCTGTCGGGCTCTGTCGGGCTCTGTCGGGCTCTGTTGGGCTCTGTCGGGTTCTGTCGGGATCTGTCGGGCTCTGTCGGGCGCTACTGGGCTCTTTCGGGCCCTGTCGGGCCCTGTCGGGCTCTGTCGGGCCCTGTCGGGCCCTGTCGGGCTCTGTCGGGCTCTGTCGGGCTCTGTCGGGCTCTGTCGGGCCCTGTCGGGCCCTGTCGGGCCCTGTCGGGCCCTGTCGGGCTCTGTCGGGCTCTGTCGGGCGCTACTGGGCTCTTTCGGGCCCTGTCGGGCCCTGTCGGGCTCTGTCGGGCTCTGTCGGGCCCTGTCGGGCCCTGTCGGGCTCTGTCGGGCCCTGTCGGGCTCTGTCGGGCTCTGTCGGGCCCTGTCGGGCCCTGTCGGGCCCTGTCGGGCCCTGTCGTGCTCTGTCGGGCTCTGTCGGGCTCTGTCGGGCTCTACTGGGCCCTGTCGGGCCCTGTCGGGCCCTGTCGGGCTCTGTCGGGCTCTACTGGGCTCTGTCGGGCTCTGTCGGGTTCTGTCGGGCTCTGTCGGGCTCTGTTGGGCTCTGTCGGGCCCTGTCGGGCTCTGTCGGGCTCTGTCGGGCTCTACTGGGCTTTACTGGGCTCTGTCGGGCTCTGTCGGGCCCTGTCGGGCCCTGTCGGGCCCTGTCGGGCCCTGTCGGGCTCTGTCGGGCTCTGTCGGGCTCTACTGGGCTCTGTCGGGCTCTGTCGGGCTCTGTCGGGCTCTGTCGGGCTCTACTGGGCCCTGTCGGGCTCTGTCGATTTCTGTCGGGCCCTGTCGGGCCCTGTCGGGCCCTGTCGGGCTCTGTCGGGCTCTGTCGGGCTCTGTCGGGCTCTGTCGGGCTCTACTGGGCCCTGTCGGGCCCTGTCGGGCTCTGTCGGGCTCTGTCGGGCTCTGTCGGGCTCTACTGGGCTCTGTCGGGCTCTGTCGGGCTCTGTCGGGCTCTGTCGGGTTCTGTCGGGCTCTACTGGGCTCTGTCGGGCTCTGTCGGGCTCTGTCGGGCTCTGTCGGGCTCTACTGGGCTCTGTCGGGCTCTGTCGGGTTCTGTCGGGCTCTACTGGGCCCTGTCGGGCCCTGTCGGGCCCTGTCGGGCCCTGTCGGGCCCTGTCTGGCTCTGTCGGGCTCTGTCGGGCCCTGTCGGGCTCTGTCGGGCTCTGTCGGGCTCTACTGGGCTCTACTGTTCCCTGTCGGGCCCTGTCGGGCCCTGTCGGGCTCTGTCGGGCTATGTCGGGCTCTGTCGGGTTCTACTGGGCTCTACTGTTCCCTGTCGGGCCCTGTCGGGCCCTGTCGGGCCCTGTCGGGCTCTGTCGGGCTCTACTGGGCTCTGTCGGGCCCTGTCGGGCTCTGTCGGGCTCTGTCGGGCTCTACTGGGCTCTACTGTTCCCTGTCGGGCTCTGTCGGGCTCTGTCGGGCCCTGTCGGGCCCTGTCGGGCTCTACTGGGTCCTGTCGGGCCCTGTCGGGCCCTGTCGGGCTCTGTCGGGCTCTTCTGGGCCCTGTCGGGCCCTGTCGGGCTCTGTTGGGCTCTGTCGGGTTCTGTCGGGCTCTGTCGGGCTCTGTCGGGCTCTGTCGGGCGCTACTGGGCTCTTTCGGGCCCTGTCGGGCCCTGTCGGGCTCTGTCGGGCTCTGTCGGGCCCTGTCGGGCCCTGTCGGACTCTGTCGGGCCCTGTCGGGCCCTGTCGGGCTCTGTCGGGCTCTGTCGGGCTCTGTCGGGCCCTGTCGGGCCCTGTCGGGCCCTGTCGGGCCCTGTCGGGCTCTGTCGGGCTCTACTGGGCCCTGTCGGGCCCTGTCGGGCTCTGTCGGGCTCTACTGGGCCCTGTCGGGTTCTGTCGGGCCCTGTCGGGCCCTGTCGGGCTCTGTCGGGCTCTGTCGGGCTCTGTCGGGCTCTGTTGGGCTCTGTCGGGCTTTGTCGGGCTCTGTCGGGCTCTGTCGGGCTCTGTCGGGCCCTGTCGGGCC
The DNA here is from genome assembly GCF_036013445.1 of Caloenas nicobarica. Lineage (NCBI taxonomy): Eukaryota > Metazoa > Chordata > Aves > Columbiformes > Columbidae > Caloenas > Caloenas nicobarica. The sequence continues at coordinate 3,371,557 of NC_088275.1, forward strand.
CTGTCGGGCTCTGTCGGGCTCTTCTGGGCCCTGTCGGGCTCTGTCGGGCTCTGTCGGGCTCTGTCGGGCTCTGTCGGGCTCTACTGGGCCCTGTCGGGCTCTGTCGGGCTCTACTGGGCCCTGTCGGGTTCTGTCGGGCCCTGTCGGGCCCTGTCGGGCTCTGTCGGGCTCTGTCAGGCCCTGTCGGGCCCTGTCGGGCTCTGTTGGGCTCTGTCGGGCTCTGTCGGGCTCTGTCGGGCTCTGTCGGGCTCTGTCGGGCTCTGTCGGGCTCTATCGGGCTCTGTCGGGCTCTGTCGGGCTCTACTGGGCCCTGTCGGGCTCTGTCAGGCTCTGTCGGGCCCTGTCGGGCTCTGTCGGGCTTTACTGAGCTCTGTCGGGCCCTGTCGGGCCCTGTCGGGCCCTGTCGGGCTCTGTCGGGCTCTGTCGGGCTCTGTCGGGCTCTGTCGGGCTCTACTGGGCTCTGTCGGGCTCTACTGGGCTCTGTCGGGCTCTACTGGGCTCTACTGGGCCCTGTCGGGCTCTGTCGGGCTCTGTTGGGCTCTGTCGGGCTCTACTGGACCCTGTCGGGCCCTGTCGGGCTCTGTCGGGCTCTGTCGGGCTCAACTGGTCTCTGTCGGGCTCTGTCGGGTTCTGTCGGGCTCTGTCGGGCTCTACTGGGCTCTACTGGGCTCTGTCGGGCTCTACTGGGCCCTGTCGGGCCCTGTCGGGCCCTGTCGGGCTCTGTCGGGCCCTGTCGGGCTCTGTCGGGTTCTGTCAGGCTCTGTCGGGCTCTGTCGGGCTCTGTCGGGCTCTACTGGGCCCTGTCGGGCCCTGTCGGGCTCTGTCGGGCTCTGTCGGGCTCTGTCGGGCTCTGTCGGGCTCTACTGGGCCCTGTCGGGCCCTGTCGGGCTCTGTCGGGCTCTGTCGGGCTCTACTGGGCTCTGTCGGGCTCTGTCGGGCTCTGTCGGGCTCTAGTGGGCTCTGTCGGGCCCTGTCGGGCTCTGTCGGGATCTGTCGGGCTCTGTCGGGCTCTACTGGGCCCTGTCGGGCTCTGTCGGGCCCTGTCGGGCTCTGTCTTGCTCTGCCGGGCCCTGTCGGGCCCTGTCGGGCTCTGTCGGGCTCTGTCGGGCTCTGTCGGGCTCTGTCGGGCTCTGTCGGGCTCTGTCGGGCTCTGTCGGGCTCTACTGGGCTCTGTCGGGCTCTCTCTGGCTCTTCTGGGCCCTGTCGGGCCCTGTCGGGCTCTGTCGGGCTCTGTCGGGCTCTGTCGGGCTCTACTGGGCCCTGTCGGGCTCTGTCGGGCTCTGTCGGGCCCTGTCAGGCCCTGTCGGGCTCTGTCGGGCTCTGTCGGGCTCTGTCGGGCTCTGTCGGGCTCTGTCGGGCTCTACTGGGCCCTGTCGGGCTCTGTCGGGCTCTGTCGGGCTCTGTCGGGCTCTGTCGGGCTCTACTGGGCTCTGTCGGGCTCTGTCGGGTTCTGTCGGGCTCTGTCGGGCTCTACTGGGCTCTACTGGGCTCTGTCGGGCTCTGTCGGGCTCTACTGGGCGCTGTTGGGCTCTGACGGGCTCTGTTGGGCTCTGTCGGGCTCTGTCGGGATCTACTGGGCCCTGTCGGGCCCTGTCGGGCCCTGTCGGGCTCTGTCGGGCTCTACTGGGCCCTGTCGGGCCCTGTCGGGCTCTGTCGGGCTCTGTCGGGCTCTGTCGGGCTCTGTCGGGCTCTACTGGGCTCTACTGGGCCCTGTCGGGCCCTGTCGGGCCCTGTCGGGCCCTGTCGGGCTCTGTCGGGCTCTGTTGGGCTCTGTCGGGCTCTGTCGGGCTCTACTGGGCCCTGTTGGGCCCTGTCGGGTTCTGTCGGGCTCTGTCGGGCTCTGTCGGGCTCTGTCGGGCTCTGTCGGGCTCTGTCGGGCTCTACTGGGCTCTACTGGGCTCTGTCGGGCTCTGTCGGGCTCTACTGGGCCCTGTCGGGCCCTGTCGGGCTCTGTCGGGCTCTGTCGGGCTCTGTCGGGCTCTACTGGGCCCTGTCGGGCCCTGTCGGGCCCTGTCGGGCTCTGTCGGGCTCTGTCGGGCCCTGTCGGGCCCTGTCGGGCTCTGTCGGGCTCTCTCGGGCTCTGTCGGGCTCTACTGGGCCCTGTCGGGCTCTGTCGGGCCCTGTCGGGCTCTGTCGGGCTCTGTCGGGCTCTACTGGGCTCTGTCGGGCTCTGTCGGGCTCTCTCGGGCTCTGTCGGGCTCTACTGGGCCCTGTCGGGCTCTGTCGGGCCCTGTCGGGCTCTGTCGGGCTCTGTCGGGCTCTACTGGGCTCTGTCGGGCTCTACTGGGCTCTACTGGGCCCTGTCGGGCTCTGTCGGACTCTGTCGGGCTCTGTCGGGCTCTACTGGGCTCTGTCGGGCTCTGTCGGGCTCTGTCGGGCCCTGTCGGGCTCTGTCGGTCTCTGTCGGGCTCTACTGGGCCCTGTCGGGCTCTGTCGGGCTCTGTCGGGCTCTGTCGGGCTCTGTCGGGCCCTGTCGGGCTCTGTCGGGCTCTGTCGGGCCCTGTCGGGCTCTGTCGGGCTGTGTCGGGCTCTACTGGGCTCTGTCGGGCTCTGTCGGGCTCTACTGGGCCATGTCGGGCCCTGTCGGGCCCTGTCGGGCCCTGTCGGGCCCTGTCGGGCTCTGTCGGGCTCTACTGGGCTCTGTCGGGCTCTGTCGGGCTCTGTCGGGCTCTGTCGGGCTCTACTGGGCCCTGTCGGGCTCTGTCGGGCTATGTCGGGCTCTGTCGGGCTCTGTCGGGCGCTACTGGGCTCTGTCGGGCTCTACTGGGTTCTACTGGGCCCTGTCGGGCTCTGTCGGGCTCTGTCGGGCTCTGTCGGGCCCTGTCGGGCTCTGTCGGGCTCTACTGGGCCCTGTCGGGCCCTGTCGGGCTCTGTCGGGCTCTGTCGGGACCTGTCGGGCTCTCTCGGGCTCTGTCGGGCTGTGTCGGGCTGTGTCGGGCTCTACTGGGCTCTACTGGGCTCTGTCGGGCTCTGTCAGGCTCTGTCGTGCTCTGTCGGGCTCTACTGGGCCCTCTCGGGCCCTGTCGGGCTCTGTCGGGCTCTGTCGGGCTCTGTCGGGCTCCACTGGGCCCTGTCGGGCCCTGTCGGGCCCTGTCGGGCTCTGTCGGGCTCTGTCGGGCTCTACTGGGCTCTGTCGGGCTCTGTCGGGCTCTGTCGGGTTCTGTCGGGCTCTGTCGGGCTCTGTCGGGCTCTGTCGGGCTCTACTGGGCTCTGTCGGGTTCTGTCGTGCCCTGTCGGGCCCTGTCGGGCTCTATCGGGCCCTGTCGGGCCCTGTCGGGCCCTGTCGGGCTCTCTCGGGCCCTGTCGGGCCCTGTCGGGCCCTGTCGGGCCCTGTCGGGCCCTGTCGGGCCCTGTCGGGCTCTGTCGGGCTCTGTCGGGCTCTACTGGGCCCTGTCGGGCCCTGTCGGGCTCTGTCGGGCTCTGTCGGGCTCTACTGGGCCCTGTCGGGCCTGTCGGGCCCTGTCGGGCTCTGTCGGGCTCTGTCGGGCCCTGTCGGGCCCTGTCGGGCTCTGTCGGGCTCTGTCGGGCTCTACTGGGCCCTGTCGGGCCCTGTCGGGCCCTGTCGGGCTCTGTCGGGCTCTGTCGGGCTCTACTGGGCCCTGTCGGGCTCTGTCGGGCTCTGTCGGGCTCTGTCGGGCTCTGTCGGGCTCTACTGGGCCCTGTCGGGCTCTGTCGGGCCCTGTCGGGCTCTGTCAGGCTCTGTCGGGCTCTGTCGGGCTCTGTCGGGCTCTACTGGGCCCTGTCGGGCCCTGTCCGGCTCTGTCGGGCCCTGTCGGGCCCTGTCGGGCTCTGTCGGGCCCTGTCGGGCTCTGTCGGGCTCTGTCGGGCTCTGTCGGGCTCTTCTGGGCTCTACTGGGCTCTGTCGGGCTCTGTCGGGCTCTACTGGGTCCTGTCAGGCCCTGTCGGGCCCTGTCGGGCTCTGTCGGGCTCTACTGGGCTCTGTCGGGCTCTGTCGGGCTCTGTCGGGCTCTACTGGGCTCTGTCGGGCTCTGTCGGGCTCTGTCGGGGTCTACTGGGCCCTGTCGGGCTCTGTCGGGCTCTGTCGGGCTCTGTCGGGCTCTACTGGGCTCTGTCGGCCTCTGTCGGGCTCTGTCGGGCTCTGTCGGGCTCTACTGGGCCCTGTCGGGCTCTGTCGGGCCCTGTCGGGCCCTGTCGGGCTCTGTCGTGCTCTGTCGGGCTCTGTCGGGCTCTACTGGGCTCTGTCGGGCTCTACTGGGCTCTACTGGGCCCTGTCGGGCTCTGTCGGACTCTGTCGGGCTCTGTCGGGCTCTACTGGGCTCTGTCGGGCCCTGTCGGGCCCTGTCGGGCTCTGTCGGGCTCTGTCGGGCTCTGTCGGGCTCTACTGGGCCCTGTCGGGCTCTGTCGGGCTCTGTCGGGCCCTGTCGGGCCCTGTCGGGCTCTGTCGGGCTCTACTGGGCTCTGTCGGGCTCTGTCGGGCTCTACTGGGCCCTGTCGGGCCCTGTCGGGCCCTGTCGGGCTCTGTCGGGCTCTACTGGGCTCTGTCGGGCTCTGTCAGGCTCTGTCGGGCTCTGTCGGGCTCTACTGGGCCCTGTCGGGCTCTGTCGGGCCCTGTCGGGCTCTGTCGGGCTCTGTTGGGCTCTGTCGGGCGCTACTGGGCTCTGTCGGGCTCTACTGGGCTCTACTGGGCCCTGTCGGGCTCTGTCGGACTCTGTCGGGCTCTGTCGGGCTCTACTGGGATCTGTCGGGCTCTGTCGGGCTCTGTCGGGCCCTGTCGGGCCCTGTCGGGCTCTGTCGGGCTCTGTCGGGCTCTGTCGGGCTCTGTCGGGCTCTACTGGGCCCTGTCGGGCTCTGTCGGGCTCTGTCGGGCCCTGTCGGGCTCTGTCGGGCTCTACTGGGCCCTGTCGGGCCCTGTCGGGCTCTGTCGGGCCCTGTCGGGCCCTGTCGGGCTCTGTCGGGCTCTGTCGGGCTGTGTCGGGCTCTGTCGGGCTCTACTGGGCTCTACTGGGCTCTGTCGGGCTCTGTCAGGCTCTGTCAGGCTCTGTCGTGCTCTGTCGGGCTCTACTGGGCCCTGTCGGGCCCTGTCGGGCTCTGTCGGGCTCTGTCGGGCTCTGTCGGGCTCTACTGGGCCCTGTCGGGCCCTGTCGGGCCCTGTCGGGCTCTGTCGGGCTCTGTCGGGCTCTGTCGGGCTCTACTGGGCTCTACTGGGCTCTGTCGGGCTCTGTCGGGCTCTGTCGGGCTCTGTCGGGCTCTGTCGGGCTCTGTCGGGCCCTGTCCGGCTCTGTCGGGCTCTGTCGTGCCCTGTCGGGCTCTGTCGGGCTCTATCGGGCCCTGTCGGGCCCTGTCGGGCCCTGTCGGGCTCTCTCGGGCCCTGTCGGGCCCTGTCGGGCCCTGTCGGGCTCTGTCGGGCTCTGTCGGGCTCTGTCGGGCTCTACTGGGCCCTGTCGGGCCCTGTCGGGCCCTGTCGGGCTCTGTCGGGCTCTGTCGGGCTCTACTGGGCTCTGTCGGGCTCTACTGGGCCCTGTCGGGCCCTGTCGGGCCCTGTCGGGCCCTGTCGGGCTCTGTCGGGCTCTACTGGGCTCTGTCGGGCTCTGTCGGGCTCTGTCGGGCTCTACTGGGCTCTGTCGGGCACTGTCGGGCTCTGTCGGGCTCTGTCGGGCCCTGTCGGGCCCTGTCGGGCCCTGTCGGGCTCTGTCGGGCCCTGTCGGGCTCTGTCGGGCTCTGTCGGGCTCTGTCGGGCTCTATTGGGCTCTGTCGGGTTCTGTTGGGCTCTGTCGGGCTCTGTCGGGCTCTGTCGGGCTCTGTCGGGCCCTGTCGGGCTCTGTCGGGCTCTGTCGGGCTGTGTCGGGCTCTGTCGGGCTCTACTGGGCTCTACTGGGCTCTGTCGGGCTCTGTCGGGCTCTGTCGGGCTCTGTCGGGCTCTGTCGGGCTCTGTCGGGCCCTGTCCGGCTCTGTCGGGCTCTGTCGTGCCCTGTCGGGCTCTGTCGGGCTCTATCGGGCCCTGTCGGGCCCTGTCGGGCCCTGTCGGGCTCTCTCGGGCCCTGTCGGGCCCTGTCGGGCCCTGTCGGGCTCTGTCGGGCTCTGTCGGGCTCTGTCGGGCTCTACTGGGCCCTGTCGGGCCCTGTCGGGCCCTGTCGGGCTCTGTCGGGCTCTGTCGGGCTCTACTGGGCTCTGTCGGGCTCTACTGGGCCCTGTCGGGCTCTGTCGGGCCCTGTCGGGCCCTGTCGGGCTCTGTCGGGCTCTGTCGGGCTCTGTCGGGCTCTACTGGGCTCTGTCGGGCTCTGTCGGGCTCTGTCGGGCTCTACTGGGCCCTGTCGGGCTCTGTCGGGCTCTGTCGGGCTCTGTCGGGCTCTGTCGGGCTCTGTCGGGCCCTGTCGGGCCCTGTCGGGCTCTGTCGGGCCCTGTCGGGCTCTGTCGGGCTCTGTCGGGCTCTGTCGGGCTCTGTCGGGCTCTATTGGGCTCTGTCGGGTTCTGTCGGGCTCTGTCGGGCTCTGTCGGGCTCTGTCGGGCTCTGTCGGGCTCTACTGGGCCCTGTCGGGCTCTGTCGGGCTCTGTCGGGCTCTGTCGGGCCCTGTCGGGCTCTGTCGGGCTCTACTGGGCCCTGTCGGGCCCTGTCGGGCCCTGTCGGGCTCTGTCGGGCTCTGTCGGGCCCTGTCGGGCCCTGTCGGGCTCTGTCGGGCTCTGTCGGGCTCTGTCGGGCTCTGTCGGGCTCTACTGGGCTCTGTCGGGCTCTACTGGGCTCTACTGGGCCCTGTCGGGCTCTGTCGGGCTCTGTCGGGCTCTGTCGGTCTCTACTGGGCTCTGTCGGGCCCTGTCGGGCCCTGTCGGGCTCTGTCGGGCTCTGTCGGGCTCTGTCGGGCTCTGTCGGGCTCTACTGGGCTCTGTCGGGCTCTGTCGGGCTCTGTCGGGCTCTGTCGGGCTCTACTGGGCTCTGTTGGGCTCTGTCGGGCTCTGTCGGGCTCAACTGGTCTCTTTCGGGCTCTGTCGGGCTCTGTCGGGCTCTACTGGGCTCTGTCGGGCTCTGTCGGGCTCTACTGGGCCCTGTCGGGCCCTGTCGGGCCCTGTCGGGCTCTGTCGGGCCCTGTCGGGCTCTGTCGGGTTCTGTCGGGCTCTGTCGGGCTCTGTCGGGCTCTGTCGGGCTCTACTGGGCCCTGTCGGGCCCTGTCGGGCTCTGTCGGGCTCTGTCAAGCTCTGTCGGGCTCTGTCGGGCTCTACTGGGCCCTGTCGGGCCCTGTCGGGCCCTGTCGGGCTCTGTCGGGCTCTGTCGGGCTCTACTGGGCTCTGTCGGGCTCTGTCGGGCTCTGTCGGGCTCTGTCGGGCTCTAGTGGGCTCTGTCGGGTCCTGTCGGGCTCTGTCGGGCTCTACTGGGCACTACTGTTCCCTGTCGGGCCCTGTCGGGCCCTGTCGGGCTCTGTCGGGCTCTGTCGGGCTCTGTTGGGCTCTGTCGGGCCCTGTCGGGCCCTGTCGGGCTCTGTCGGGCTCTACTGGGCCCTGTCGGGCTCTGTCGGGCTCTGTCGGGCCCTGTCGGGCTCTGTCGGGCTCTACTGGGCCCTGTCGGGCTCTGTCGGGCTCTGTCGGGCCCTGTCGGGCTCTGTCGGGCTCTACCGGGCTCTGTCGGGCTCTGTCGGGTTCTGTCGGGCTCTGTCGGGCCCTGTCGGGCCCTGTCGGGCCCTGTCGGGCCCTGTCGGGCCCTGTCGGGCTCTGTCGGGCTCTGTCGGGTTCTGTCGGGCTCTGTCGGGCTCTGTCGGGCCCTGTCGGGCCCTGTCGGGCCCTGTCGGGCTCTGTCGGGCTCTGTCGGGCTCTGTCGGGCTCTGTCGGGCTCTACTGGGCTCTGTCGGGCTCTACTGGGCTCTACTGGGCTCTGTCGGGCTCTGTCGGGCTCTGTCGGGCTCTGTCGGGCTCTATTGGGCTCTGTCGGGCCCTGTCGGGCCCTGTCGGGCTCTGTCGGGCTCTGTCGGGCTCTGTCGGGCTCTACTGGGCCCTGTCGGGCCTTGTCGGGCTCTGTCGGGCTCTATCGGGCCCTGTCGGGCCCTGTCGGGCTCTGTCGGGCTCTACTGGGCCCTGTCGGGCCCTGTCGGGCTCTGTCGGGCTCTGTTGGGCTCTGTCGGGCCCTGTCGGGCTCTACTGGGCTAAACTGGGCTCTGCCGGGCCCTGTCGGGCTCTGTCGGGCTCTGTCGGGCTCTGTCGGGCTCTACTGGGCTCTACTGGGCTCTGTCGGGCTCTGTCGGGCTCTGTCGGGCTCTGTCGGGCTCTGTCGGGCTCTACTGGGCTCTGTCGGGCTCTGTCGGGCCCTGTCGGGCCCTGTCGGGCTCTGTCGGGCTCTGTCGGGCTCTGTCGGGCTCTGTCGGGCTCTGTCGGGCTCTGTCGGGCTCTACTGGGCTCTACTGTTCCCTGTCGGGCCCTGTCGGGCTCTGTCGGGCCCTGTCGGGCCCTGTCGGGCTCTGTCGGGCTCTGTCGGGCTCTACTGTACTCTACTGGGCTCTGTCGGGCCCTGTCGGGCTCTGTCGGGCTCTGTCGGGCTCTGTCGGGCTCTGTCGGGCCCTGTCGGGCTCTGTCAGGCTCTGTCGGGCTCTACTGGGATCTACTGTTCCCTGTCGGGCTCTGTCGGGCTCTGTCGGGCTCTGTCGGGCTCTGTCGGGCTCTACTGGGCTCTACTGTTCCCTGTCGGGCCCTGTCGGGCTCTGTCGGGCCCTGTCGGGCCCTGTCGGGCCCTGTCGGGCTCTGTCGGGCTCTGTCGGGCTCTGTCGGGCTCTACTGGGCTCTACTGTTCCCTGTCGGGCCCTGTCGGGCCCTGTCGGGCTCTATCGGGCTCTGTCGGGCCCTGTCGGGCTCTACTGGGCTCTGTCGGGCTCTACTGGGCTCTACTGGGCTCTGTCGGGCTCTGTCGGGCTCTGTCGGGCTCTACTAGGCTCTACTGGGCTCTACTGTTCCCTGTCGGGCCCTGTCGGGCCCTGTCGGGCTCTGTCGGGCTCTGTCGGGCTCTGTCGGGCTCTACTGGGCTCTGTCGGGCTCTGTCGGGCTCTGTCGGGCTCTGTCGGGCTCTGTCGGGCTCTGTCGGGCTCTACTGGGCTCTACTGTTCCCTGTCGGGCCCTGTCGGGCTCTGTCGGGCTCTGTCGGGCTCTGTCGGGCCCTGTCGGGCTCTGTCGGGATCTACTGGGCTCTACTGGGCTCTGTCGGGCTCTGTCGTGCCCTGTCGGGCTCTGTCGGGCTCTGTCGGGCCCTGTCGGGCCCTGTCGGGCCCTGTCGGGCCCTGTCGGGCTCTGTCGGGCCCTGTCGGGCTCTGTCGGGCTCTGTCGGGCTCTGTCGGGCTCTGTCGGGCTCTGTCGGGCTCTACTGGGCTCTGTCGGGCCCTGTCGGGCCCTGTCGGGCTCTGTCGGGCTCTGTCGGGTTCTGTCGGGCTCTGTCGGGCTCTGTCGGGCTCTACTGGGCTCTGTCGGGTTCTGTCGTGCCCTGTCGGGCCCTGTCGGGCTCTATCGGGCCCTGTCGGGCCCTGTCGGGCCCTGTCGGGCTCTCTCGGGCCCTGTCGGGCCCTGTCGGGCTCTGTCGGGCCCTGTCGGGCCCTGTCGGGCCCTGTCGGGCCCTGTCGGGCTCTGTCGGGCTCTGTCGGGCTCTGTCGGGCTCTGTCGGGCTCTACTGGGCCCTGTCGGGCCCTGTCGGGCTCTGTCGGGCTCTGTCGGGCTCTACTGGGCCCTGTCGGGCCTGTCGGGCCCTGTCGGGCTCTGTCGGGCTCTGTCGGGCCCTGTCGGGCCCTGTCGGGCTCTGTCGGGCTCTGTCGGGCTCTACTGGGCCCTGTCGGGCCCTGTCGGGCCCTGTCGGGCTCTGTCGGGCCCTGTCGGGCCCTGTCGGGCCCTGTCGGGCCCTGTCGGGCCCTGTCGGGCCCTGTCGGGCTCTGTCGGGCTCTGTCGGGCTCTACTGGGCCCTGTCGGGCTCTGTCGGGCTCTGTCGGGCTCTGTCGGGCTCTGTCGGGCTCTACTGGGCCCTGTCGGGCTCTGTCGGGCCCTGTCGGGCTCTGTCGGGCTCTGTCGGGCTCTGTCGGGCTCTGTCGGGCTCTACTGGGCCCTGTCGGGCCCTGTCCGGCTCTGTCGGGCCCTGTCGGGCCCTGTCGGGCTCTGTCGGGCCCTGTCGGGCTCTGTCGGGCTCTGTCGGGCTCTGTCGGGCTCTTCTGGGCTCTACTGGGCTCTGTCGGGCTCTGTCGGGCTCTACTGGGTCCTGTCAGGCCCTGTCGGGCCCTGTCGGGCTCTGTCGGGCTCTACTGGGCTCTGTCGGGCTCTGTCGGGCTCTGTCGGGCTCTACTGGGCTCTGTCCGGCTCTGTCGGGCTCTGTCGGGGTCTACTGGGCCCTGTCGGGCTCTGTCGGGCTCTGTCGGGCTCTGTCGGGCTCTACTGGGCTCTGTCGGGCTCTGTCGGGCTCTGTCGGCCTCTGTCGGGCTCTGTCGGGCTCTACTGGGCTCTGTCAGGCTCTGTCGGGCTCTCTCGGGCTCTGTCGGGCTCTACTGGGCCCTGTCGGGCCCTGTCGGGCCCTGTCGGGCCCTGTCGGGCTCTGTCGTGCTCTGTCGGGCTCTGTCGGGCTCTACTGGGCTCTGTCGGGCTCTACTGGGCTCTACTGGGCCCTGTCGGGCTCTGTCGGACTCTGTCGGGCTCTGTCGGGCTCTACTGGGCTCTGTCGGGCTCTGTCGGGCCCTGTCGGGCTCTGTCGGGCTCTGTCGGGCTCTACTGGGCCCTGTCGGGCTCTGTCGGGCTCTGTCGGGCCCTGTCGGGCCCTGTCGGGCTCTGTCGGGCTCTACTGGGCTCTGTCGGGCTCTGTCGGGCTCTACTGGGCCCTGTCGGGCCCTGTCGGGCCCTGTCGGGCTCTGTCGGGCTCTACTGGGCTCTGTCGGGCTCTGTCAGGCTCTGTCGGGCTCTGTCGGGCTCTACTGGGCCCTGTCGGGCTCTGTCGGGCCCTGTCGGGCTCTGTCGGGCTCTGTTGGGCTCTGTCGGGCGCTACTGGGCTCTGTCGGGCTCTACTGGGCTCTACTGGGCCCTGTCGGGCTCTGTCGGACTCTGTCGGGCTCTGTCGGGCTCTACTGGGCTCTGTCGGGCTCTGTCGGGCTCTGTCGGGCCCTGTCGGGCCCTGTCGGGCTCTGTCGGGCTCTGTCGGGCTCTGTCGGGCTCTGTCGGGCTCTACTGGGCCCTGTCGGGCTCTGTCGGGCTCTGTCGGGCCCTGTCGGGCTCTGTCGGGCTCTACTGGGCCCTGTCGGGCCCTGTCGGGCTCTGTCGGGCCCTGTCGGGCCCTGTCGGGCTCTGTCGGGCTCTGTCGGGCTGTGTCGGGCTCTGTCGGGCTCTACTGGGCTCTACTGGGCTCTGTCGGGCTCTGTCAGGCTCTGTCAGGCTCTGTCGTGCTCTGTCGGGCTCTACTGGGCCCTGTCGGGCCCTGTCGGGCTCTGTCGGGCTCTGTCGGGCTCTGTCGGGCTCTACTGGGCCCTGTCGGGCCCTGTCGGGCCCTGTCGGGCTCTGTCGGGCTCTGTCGGGCTCTGTCGGGCTCTACTGGGCTCTACTGGGCTCTGTCGGGCTCTGTCGGGCTCTGTCGGGCTCTGTCGGGCTCTGTCGGGCCCTGTCCGGCTCTGTCGGGCTCTGTCGTGCCCTGTCGGGCTCTGTCGGGCTCTATCGGGCCCTGTCGGGCCCTGTCGGGCCCTGTCGGGCCCTGTCGGGCTCTCTCGGGCCCTGTCGGGCCCTGTCGGGCCCTGTCGGGCTCTGTCGGGCTCTGTCGGGCTCTGTCGGGCTCTACTGGGCCCTGTCGGGCCCTGTCGGGCCCTGTCGGGCTCTGTCGGGCTCTGTCGGGCTCTACTGGGCTCTGTCGGGCTCTACTGGGCCCTGTCGGGCCCTGTCGGGCCCTGTCGGGCCCTGTCGGGCTCTGTCGGGCTCTACTGGGCTCTGTCGGGCTCTGTCGGGCTCTGTCGGGCTCTACTGGGCCCTGTCGGGCTCTGTCGGGCACTGTCGGGCTCTGTCGGGCTCTGTCGGGCCCTGTCGGGCCCTGTCGGGCCCTGTCGGGCTCTGTCGGGCCCTGTCGGGCTCTGTCGGGCTCTGTCGGGCTCTGTCGGGCTCTATTGGGCTCTATTGGGCTCTGTCGGGTTCTGTTGGGCTCTGTCGGGCTCTGTCGGGCTCTGTCGGGCTCTGTCGGGCTCTGTCGGGCTCTGTCGGGCTCTGTCGGGCTCTGTCGGGCTGTGTCGGGCTCTGTCGGGCTCTACTGGGCTCTACTGGGCTCTGTCGGGCTCTGTCGGGCTCTGTCGGGCTCTGTCGGGCTCTGTCGGGCTCTGTCGGGCCCTGTCCGGCTCTGTCGGGCTCTGTCGTGCCCTGTCGGGCTCTGTCGGGCTCTATCGGGCCCTGTCGGGCCCTGTCGGGCCCTGTCGGGCTCTCTCGGGCCCTGTCGGGCCCTGTCGGGCCCTGTCGGGCTCTGTCGGGCTCTGTCGGGCTCTGTCGGGCTCTACTGGGCCCTGTCGGGCCCTGTCGGGCCCTGTCGGGCTCTGTCGGGCTCTGTCGGGCTCTACTGGGCTCTGTCGGGCTCTACTGGGCCCTGTCGGGCTCTGTCGGGCCCTGTCGGGCCCTGTCGGGCCCTGTCGGGCTCTGTCGGGCTCTGTCGGGCTCTACTGGGCTCTGTCGGGCTCTGTCGGGCTCTGTCGGGCTCTACTGGGCCCTGTCGGGCTCTGTCGGGCTCTGTCGGGCTCTGTCGGGCTCTGTCGGGCTCTGTCGGGCCCTGTCGGGCCCTGTCGGGCTCTGTCGGGCCCTGTCGGGCTCTGTCGGGCTCTGTCGGGCTCTGTCGGGCTCTGTCGGGCTCTATTGGGCTCTGTCGGGTTCTGTCGGGCTCTGTCGGGCTCTGTCGGGCTCTGTCGGGCTCTGTCGGGCTCTACTGGGCCCTGTCGGGCTCTGTCGGGCTCTGTCGGGCTCTGTCGGGCCCTGTCGGGCTCTGTCGGGCTCTACTGGGCCCTGTCGGGCCCTGTCGGGCCCTGTCGGGCTCTGTCGGGCCCTGTCGGGCTCTGTCGGGCCCTGTCGGGCTCTGTCGGGCTCTGTCGGGCTCTACTGGGCTCTGTCGGGCTCTACTGGGCTCTACTGGGCCCTGTCGGGCTCTGTCGGGCTCTGTCGGGCTCTGTCGGTCTCTACTGGGCTCTGTCGGGCCCTGTCGGGCCCTGTCGGGCTCTGTCGGGCTCTGTCGGGCTCTGTCGGGCTCTGTCGGGCTCTACTGGGCTCTGTCGGGCTCTGTCGGGCTCTGTCGGGCTCTACTGGGCTCTGTTGGGCTCTGTCGGGCTCTGTCGGGCTCAACTGGTCTCTTTCGGGCTCTGTCGGGCTCTGTCGGGCTCTACTGGGCTCTGTCGGGCTCTGTCGGGCTCTACTGGGCCCTGTCGGGCCCTGTCGGGCCCTGTCGGGCTCTGTCGGGCCCTGTCGGGCTCTGTCGGGTTCTGTCGGGCTCTGTCGGGCTCTGTCGGGCTCTGTCGGGCTCTACTGGGCCCTGTCGGGCCCTGTCGGGCTCTGTCGGGCTCTGTCAAGCTCTGTCGGGCTCTGTCGGGCTCTACTGGGCCCTGTCGGGCCCTGTCGGGCTCTGTCGGGCTCTACTGGGCTCTGTCGGGCTCTGTCGGGCTCTGTCGGGCTCTGTCGGGCTCTAGTGGGCTCTGTCGGGCCCTGTCGGGCTCTGTCGGGCTCTACTGGGCACTACTGTTCCCTGTCGGGCCCTGTCGGGCCCTGTCGGGCTCTGTCGGGCTCTGTCGGGCTCTGTTGGGCTCTGTCGGGCCCTGTCGGGCCCTGTCGGGCTCTGTCGGGCTCTACTGGGCCCTGTCGGGCTCTGTCGGGCTCTGTCGGGCCCTGTCGGGCTCTGTCGGGCTCTACTGGGCCCTGTCGGGCTCTGTCGGGCTCTGTCGGGCCCTGTCGGGCTCTGTCGGGCTCTACCGGGCTCTGTCGGGCTCTGTCGGGTTCTGTCGGGCTCTGTCGGGCCCTGTCGGGCCCTGTCGGGCCCTGTCGGGCTCTGTCGGGCTCTGTCGGGTTCTGTCGGGCTCTGTCGGGCCCTGTCGGGCCCTGTCGGGCCCTGTCGGGCCCTGTCGGGCTCTGTCGGGCTCTGTCGGGCTCTGTCGGGCTCTGTCGGGCTCTACTGGGCTCTGTCGGGCTCTACTGGGCTCTACTGGGCTCTGTCGGGCTCTGTCGGGCTCTGTCGGGCTCTGTCGGGCTCTGTCGGGCTCTATTGGGCTCTGTCGGGCCCTGTCGGGCTCTGTCGGGCTCTGTCGGGCTCTGTCGGGCTCTACTGGGCCCTGTCGGGCCTTGTCGGGCCTTGTCGGGCTCTGTCGGGCTCTATCGAGCCCTGTCGGGCCCTGTCGGGCTCTGTCGGGCTCTACTGGGCCCTGTCGGGCCCTGTCGGGCTCTGTCGGGCTCTGTTGGGCTCTGTCGGGCCCTGTCGGGCTCTACTGGGCTAAACTGGGCTCTGCCGGGCCCTGTCGGGCTCTGTCGGGCTCTGTCGGGCTCTGTCGGGCTCTACTGGGCTCTACTGGGCTCTGTCGGGCTCTGTCGGGCTCTGTCGGGCTCTGTCGGGCTCTGTCGGGCTCTACTGGGCTCTGTCGGGCTCTGTCGGGCCCTGTCGGGCCCTGTCGGGCTCTGTCGGGCTCTGTCGGGCTCTGTCGGGCTCTGTCGGGCTCTGTCGGGCTCTGTCGGGCTCTACTGGGCTCTACTGTTCCCTGTCGGGCCCTGTCGGGCTCTGTCGGGCCCTGTCGGGCCCTGTCGGGCTCTGTCGGGCTCTGTCGGGCTCTACTGTACTCTACTGGGCTCTGTCGGGCCCTGTCGGGCTCTGTCGGGCTCTGTCGGGCTCTGTCGGGCTCTGTCGGGCCCTGTCGGGCTCTGTCAGGCTCTGTCGGGCTCTACTGGGATCTACTGTTCCCTGTCGGGCTCTGTCGGGCTCTGTCGGGCTCTGTCGGGCTCTGTCGGGCTCTACTGGGCTCTACTGTTCCCTGTCGGGCCCTGTCGGGCTCTGTCGGGCCCTGTCGGGCCCTGTCGGGCCCTGTCGGGCTCTGTCGGGCTCTGTCGGGCTCTGTCGGGCTCTACTGGGCTCTACTGTTCCCTGTCGGGCCCTGTCGGGCCCTGTCGGGCTCTATCGGGCTCTGTCGGGCCCTGTCGGGCTCTACTGGGCTCTGTCGGGCTCTACTGGGCTCTACTGGGCTCTGTCGGGCTCTGTCGGGCTCTGTCGGGCTCTACTAGGCTCTACTGGGCTCTACTGTTCCCTGTCGGGCCCTGTCGGGCCCTGTCGGGCTCTGTCGGGCTCTGTCGGGCTCTACTGGGCTCTGTCCGGCTCTGTCGGGCTCTGTCGGGCTCTGTCGGGCTCTGTCGGGCTCTGTCGGGCTCTGTCGGGCTCTACTGGGCTCTACTGTTCCCTGTCGGGCCCTGTCGGGCTCTGTCGGGCTCTGTCGGGCTCTGTCGGGCCCTGTCGGGCTCTGTCGGGATCTACTGGGCTCTACTGGGCTCTGTCGGGCTCTGTCGTGCCCTGTCGGGCTCTGTCGGGCTCTGTCGGGCCCTGTCGGGCCCTGTCGGGCCCTGTCGGGCCCTGTCGGGCTCTGTCGGGCCCTGTCGGGCTCTGTCGGGCTCTGTCGGGCTCTGTCGGGCTCTACTGGGCTCTGTCGGGCCCTGTCGGGCCCTGTCGGGCTCTGTCGGGCTCTGTCGGGCTCTGTCGGGCTCTACTGGGCTCTGTCGAGCCCTGTCGGGCCCTGTCGGGCTCTGTCGGGCTCTGTCGGGCCCTGTCGGGCCCTGTCGGGCTCTGTCGGGCTCTGTCGGGATCTACTGGGCCCTGTCGGGCTCTGTCGGGCTCTGTCGGGCCCTGTCGGGCCCTGTCGGGCTCTACTGGGCCCTGTCGGGCTCTGTCGGGCTCTGTCGGGCTCTACTGGGCTCTACTGTTCCCTGTCGGGCCCTGTCGGGCTCTATCGGGCTCTGTCGGGCCCTGTCGGGCTCTACTGGGCTCTGTCGGGCTCTACTGGGCTCTGTCGGGCTCTGTCGGGCTCTGTCGGGCTCTGTCGGGCTCTGTCGGGCTCTACTAGGCTCTACTGGGCTCTACTGTTCCCTGTCGGGCCCTGTCGGGCCCTGTCGGGCTCTGTCGGGCTCTGTCGGGCTCTGTCGGGCCCTGTCTGGCTCTGTCTGGCTCTGTCGGGCTCTGTCGGGCCCTACTGGGCTCTACTGGGCTCTGTCGGGCCCTATCGGGCCCTGTCGGGCTCTGTCGGGCTCTGTCGGGCTCTGTCGGGCTCTACTGGGCTAAACTGGGCTCTGTCGGGCCCTGTCGGGCTCTGTCGGGCTCTGTCGGGGTCTGTCGGGCTCTGTTGGGCTCTACTGGGCTCTACTGGGCTCTGTCAGGCTCTGTCGGACTCTGTCGGGCTCTGTCGGGCTCTACTGGGCTCTGTCGGGCTCTGTCGGGCTCTGTCGGGCCCTGTCGGGCTCTGTCGGGCTCTGTCGGGCTCTACTGGGCTCTACTGGGCTCTGTCGGGCTCTGTCGGGCCCTGTCGGGCTCTGTCGGGCTCTGTCGTGCTCTGTCGGGCCCTGTCGGGCTCTGTCGGGATCTGTCGGGCCCTGACGGGCTCTGTCGGGCTCTGTCGGGCTCTGTCGGGCTCTACTTGTCTCTACTGTTCCCTGTCGGGCCCTGTCGGGCTCTGTCGGGCCCTGTCGGGCCCTGTCGGGCTCTGTCGAGCTCTGTCGGGCTCTACTGGGCTCTACTGGGCTCTGTCGGGCCCTGTCGGGCCCTGTCGGGCTCTGTCGGGCTCTGTCGGGCTCTGTCGGGCTCTACTGGGCTCTACTGTTCCCTGTCGGGCCCTGTCGGGCCCTGTCGGGCTCTGTCGGGCTCTGTCGGGCTCTACTGGGCTCTGTCGGGCTCTGTCGGGCTCTGTCGGGCTCTGTCGGGCTCTGTCGGGCTCTGTCGGGCTCTGTCGGGCTCTACTGGGCTCTACTGTTCCCTGTCGGGCCCTGTCGGGCTCTGTCGGGCCCTGTCGGGCCCTGTCGGGCTCTGTCGGGCTCTACTGGGCTCTACTGGGCTCTGTCGGGCTCTGTCGTGCCCTGTCGGGCTCTGTCGGGCCCTGTCGGGCCCTGTCGGGCTCTGTCGGGCCCTGTCGGGCCCTGTCGGGCCCTGTCGGGCCCTGTCGGGCTCTGTCGGGCTCTGTCGGGCTCTGTCGGGCTCTACTGGGCTCTGTCGGGCCCTGTCGGGCCCTGTCGGGCTCTGTCGGGCTCTGTCGGGCTCTGTCGGGATCTACTGGGCTCTGTCGAGCCCTGTCGGGCCCTGTCGGGCTCTGTCGGGCTCTGTCGGGCTCTGTCGGGCCCTGTCGGGCCCTGTCGGGCTCTGTCG
Source organism: Caloenas nicobarica (assembly GCF_036013445.1). NCBI lineage: Eukaryota > Metazoa > Chordata > Aves > Columbiformes > Columbidae > Caloenas > Caloenas nicobarica. The sequence goes on from NC_088275.1 coordinate 3,388,841, forward strand.
GGCTCTGTCGGGCTCTGTCGGGATCTACTGGGCCCTGTCGAGCCCTGTCGGGCTCTGTCGGGCTCTGTCGGGCCCTGTCGGGCCCTGTCGGGCTCTGTCGGGCTCTGTCGGGCTCTACTGGGCCCTGTCGGGCTCTGTCGGGCTCTGTCGGGCTCTGTCGGGCTCTACTGGGCCCTGTCGGGCTCTGTCGGGCTCTGTCGGGCCCTGTCGGGCCCTGTCGGGCTCTGTCAGGCTCTGTCGGGCTCTGTCGGGCTCTACTGGGCCCTGTCGGGCTCTGTCGGGCCCTGTCGGGCTCTACTGGGCTCTACTGGGCTCTGTCGGGCTCTGTCGGGCTCTACTGGGCCCTGTCGGGACCTGTCGGGCCCTGTCGGGCTCTGTCGGGCTCTACTGTGCTCTGTCGGGCTCTGTCGGGCTCTGTCGGGCTCTGTCGGGCTCTGTCGGGCTCTGTCGGGCTCTGTCGGGCTCTGTCGGGCTCTACTGGGCCCTGTCGGGCTCTGTCGGGCTCTGTCGGGCTCTGTCGGGCTCTGTCGGGCCCTGTTGGGCCCTGTCGGGCTCTGTCGGGCCTTGTCGGGCTCTGTCGGGCTCTGTCGGGCCCTGTCGGGCCCTGTCGGGCTCTGTCGGGCTCTGTCGGGCTCTGTCGGGCTCTGTCGGGCTCTGTCGGGCTCTACTGGGCTCTGTCGGGCTCTGTCGGGCCCTGTCGGGCCCTGTCGGGCTCTGTCGGGCTCTGTCGGGCTCTGTCGGGCTCTGTCGGGCTCTGTCGGGCTCTACTGGGCCCTGTCGGGTTCTGTCGGGCTCTGTCGGGTTCTGTCGGGCTCTACTGGGCCCTGTCGGGCCCTGTCGGGCTCTGTCGGGCTCTGTCGGGCTCTGTCGGGCTCTGTTGGGATCTACTGGACTAAACTGGGCTCTGTCGGGCCCTGTCGGGCCCTGTCGGGCCCTGTCGGGCTCTGTCGGGCTCTGTCGGGCTCTGTCGGGCTCTGTCGGGCTCTACTGGGCTAAACTGGGCTCTGTCGGGCCCTGTCGGGCCCTGTCGGGCTCTGTCGGGCTCTGTAGGGCTCTGTTGGGATCTACTGGGCTAAACTGGGCCCTGTCGGGCCCTGTCGGGCCCTGTCGGGCCCTGTCGGGCTCTGTCGGGCTCTGTCGGGCTCTACTGGGCTAAACTGGGCTCTGTCGGGCCCTGTTGGGCCCTGTCGGGCTCTGTCGGGCTCTGTCGGGCTCTCTTGGGATCTACAGGGCTAAACTGGGCCCTGTCGGGCCCTGTCGGGCTCTGTCGGGCTCTGTCGGGCTCTACTGGGCTCTACTGGGCTCTGTCGGGCTCTGTCGGGCTCTGTCGGGCTCTGTCGGGCTCTACTGGGCTCTACTGGGCTCTGTCGGGCTCTGTCGGGCTCTGTCGGGCCCTGTCGGGCTCTGTCGGGCTCTGTCGGGCTCTACTGGGCTCTACTGGGCTCTGTCGGGCTCTGTCGGGCCCTGTCGGGCTCTGTCGGGCTCTGTCGTGCTCTGTCGGGCCCTGTCGGGCTCTGTCGGGATCTGTCGGGCCCTGACGGGCTCTGTCGGGCTCTGTCGGGCTCTGTCGGGCTCTACTTGTCTCTACTGTTCCCTGTCGGGCCCTGTCGGGCTCTGTCGGGCTCTGTCGGGCTCTGTCGGGCCCTGTCGGGCTCTGTCGGGCTCTGTCGGGCTCTACTGGGCTCTACTGGGCCCTGTCGGGCCCTGTCGGGCCCTGTCGGGCTCTGTCGGGCCCTGTCGGGCTCTGTCGGGCTCTGTCGGGCTCTGTCGGGCTCTACTGGGCTCTACTGTTCCCTGTCGGGCCCTGTCGGGCTCTGTCGGGCTCTGTCGGGCTCTACTGGGCTCTGTCGGGCTCTGTCGGGCTCTGTCGGGCTCTGTCGGGCTCTACTGGGCTCTACTGGGCTCTACTGTTCCCTGTCGGGCCCTGTCGGGCTCTGTCGGGCCCTGTCGGGCTCTGTCGGGCTCTGTCGGGCTCTGTCGGGCTCTGTCGGGCTCTACTGGGCCCTGTCGGGCTCTGTCGGGCTCTGTCGGGCTCTGTCGGGCTCTGTCGGGCCCTGTCGGGCTCTGTCGGGCTCTACTGGGCTCTGTCGGGCTCTACTGGGCCCTGTCGGGCCCTGTCGGGCCCTGTCGGGCTCTGTCGGGCTCTACTGGGCTCTGTCGGGCTCTGTCGGGCTCTGTCGGGCTCTACTGGGCCCTGTCGGGCTCTGTCGGGCCCTGTCGGGCTCTGTCGGGCTCTGTCGGGCTCTGTCGGGCGCTACTGGGCTCTGTCGGGCTCTACTGGGCTCTACTGGGCCCTGTCGGGCTCTGTCGGACTCTGTCGGGCTCTGTCGGGCTCTGTCGGGCTCTGTCGGGCTCTGTCGGGCTCTGTCGGGCTCTGTCGGGCCCTGTCGGGCCCTGTCGGGCCCTGTCGGGCTCTGTCGGGCTCTGTCGGGCTCTACTGGGCCCTGTCGGGCTCTGTCGGGCCCTGTCGGGCTCTACTGGGCCCTGTCGGGCCCTGTCGGGCCCTGTCGGGCTCTGTCGGGCTCTGTCGGGCCCTGTCGGGCTCTGTCGGGCTCTGTCGGGCTGTGTCGGGCTCTGTCGGGCTCTACTGGGCTCTACTGGGCTCTGTCGGGCTCTGTCAGGCTCTGTCAGGCTCTGTCGTGCTCTGTCGGGCTCTACTGGGCCCTGTCGGGCCCTGTCGGGCTCTGTCGGGCTCTGTCGGGCTCTACTGGGCCCTGTCGGGCCCTGTCGGGCCCTGTCGGGCTCTGTCGGGCTCTGTCGGGCTCTGTCGGGCTCTACTGGGCTCTACTGGGCTCTGTCGGGCTCTGTCGGGCTCTGTCGGGCTCTGTCGGGCCCTGTCCGGCTCTGTCCGGCTCTGTCGGGCTCTGTCGTGCCCTGTCGGGCTCTATGGGGCCCTGTCGGGCCCTGTCGGGCCCTGTCGGGCTCTCTCGGGCCCTGTCGGGCCCTGTCGGGCTCTGTCGGGCTCTGTCGGGCCCTGTCGGGCTCTGTCGGGCTCTGTCGGGCTCTGTCGGGCTCTACTGGGCCCTGTCGGGCCCTGTCGGGCCCTGTCGGGCTCTGTCGGGCTCTGTCGGGCTCTACTGGGCTCTGTCGGGCTCTGTCGGGCCCTGTCGGGCTCTGTCGGGCTCTGTCGGGCTCTACTGGGCCCTGTCGGGCCCTGTCGGGCCCTGTCGGGCCCTGTCGGGCCCTGTCGGGCTCTGTCGGGCTCTGTCGGGCTCTACTGGGCTCTGTCGGGCCGTGTCGGGCCCTGTCGGGCTCTGTCGGGCTCTGTCGGGCCCTGTCGGGCCCTGTCGGGCTCTGTCGGGCCCTGTCGGGCTCTGTCGGGCTCTGTCGGGCCCTGTCGGGCCCTGTCGGGCCCTGTCGGGCTCTGTCGGGCTCTGTCGGGCTCTGTCGGGCTCTACTGGGCCCTGTCGGGCTCTGTCGGGCTCTGTCGGGCTCTGTCGGGCTCTGTCGGGCTCTGTCGGGCTCTACTGGGCCCTGTTGGGCTCTGTCGGGCTCTGTCGGGCCCTGTCGGGCTCTGTCAGGCTCTGTCGGGCTCTGTCGGGCTCTACTGGGCCCTGTCGGGCCCTGTCGGGCTCTGTTGGGCCCTGTCGGGCTCTGTCGGGCTCTGTCGGGCTCTACTGGGCCCTGTCGGGCCCTGTCGGCCTCTGTCGGGATCTACTGGGCCCTGTCGGGCTCTGTCGGGCTCTGTCGGGCTCTGTCGGGCTCTACTGGGCTCTACTGGGCTCTGTCGGGCTCTGTCGGGCTCTACTGGGCCCTGTCAGGCCCTGTCGGGCCCTGTCGGGCTCTGTCGGGCTCTACTGGGCTCTGTCGGGCTCTGTCGGGCTCTGTCGGGCTCTACTGGGCTCTGTCGGGCTCTGTCGGGCTCTGTCGGGCTCTACTGGGCCCTGTCGGGCTCTGTCGGGCTCTGTCGGGCCCTGTCGGGCCCTGTCGGGCTCTGTCGGGCCCTGTCGGGCTCTGTCGGGATCTGTCGGGCTCTACTGGGCTCTGTCGGGTTCTGTTGGGCTCTGTCGGGCTCTGTCGGGCTCTGTCGGGCTCTACTGGGCCCTGTCGGGCCCTGTCGGGCCCTGTCGGGCCCTGTCGGGCTCTGTCGGGCCCTGTCGGGCCCTGTCGGGCGCTGTCGGGCTCTGTCGGGCTCTGTCGGGCTCTACTGGGCCCTGTCGGGCTCTGTCGGGCTCTGTCGGGCCCTGTCGGGCCCTGTCGGGCTCTGTCGGGCTCTACTGGGCCCTGTCGGGCTCTGTCGGGCTCTGTCGGGCTCTGTCGGGCTCTGTCGGGCTCTGTCGGGCCCTGTCGGGCTCTGTCGGGCTCTGTCGGGCTCTACTGGGCTCTGTCGGGCTCTACTGGGCTCTACTGGGCCCTGTCGGGCTCTGTCGGGCTCTGTCGGGCTCTGTCGGGCTCTGTCTGGCTCTGTCGGGCTCTGTCGGGCTCTGTCGGTCTCTACTGGGCTCTGTCGGGCCCTGTCGGGCCCTGTCGGGCCCTGTCGGGCTCTGTCGGGCTCTGTCGGGCTCTGTCGGGCTCTGTCGGGCTCTACTGGGCTCTGTCGGGCTCTGTCGGGCTCTGTCGGGCTCTACTGGGCTCTGTTGGGCTCTGTCGGGCTCTGTCGGGCTCAACTGGTCTCTTTCGGGCTCTGTCGGGTTCTGTCGGGCTCTGTCGGGCTCTACTGGGCTCTGTCGGGCTCTGTCGGGCTCTACTGGGCCCTGTCGGGCCCTGTCGGGCCCTGTCGGGCTCTGTCGGGGCCTGTCGGGCTCTGTCGGGCTCTGTCGGGCTCTGTCGGGCTCTACTGGGCCCTGTCGGGCCCTGTCGGGCTCTGTCGGGCTCTGTCAAGCTCTGTCGGGCTCTGTCGGGCTCTACTGGGCCCTGTCGGGCCCTGTCGGGCCCTGTCGGGCTCTGTCGGGCTCTGTCGGGCTCTGTCGGGCTCTACTGGGCTCTGTCGGGCTCTGTTGGGTTCTGTCGGGCTCTGTCGGGCTCTGTCGGGCTCTAGTGGGCTCTGTCGGGCCCTGTCGGGCTCTGTCGGGCTCTACTGGGCTCTACTGTTCCCTGTCGGGCCCTGTCGGGCCCTGTCGGGCCCTGTCGGGCTCTGTCGGGCTCTGTCGGGCTCTGTTGGGCTCTGTCGGGCCCTGTCGGGCCCTGTCGGGCTCTGTCGGGCTCTACTGGGCCCTGTCGGGCTCTGTCGGGCTCTGTCGGGCCCTGTCGGGCTCTGTCGGGCTCTACTGGGCCCTGTCGGGCTCTGTCGGGCTCTGTCGGGCTCTGTCGGGCTCTGTCGGGCTCTGTCGGGCCCTGTCGGGCCCTGTCGGGCCCTGTCGGGCTCTGTCGGGCCCTGTCGGGCTCTGTCGGGCCCTGTCGGGCCCTGTCGGGCTCTGTCGGGCTCTGTCGGGCTCTGTCGGGCTCTGTCGGGCTCTACTGGGCTCTGTCGGGCTCTACTGGGCTCTACTGGGCTCTGTCGGGCTCTGTCGGGCTCTGTCGGGCTCTGTCGGGCTCTGTCGGGCTCTACTGGGCTCTGTCGGGCCCTGTCGGGCTCTGTCGGGCTCTGTCGGGCTCTGTCGGGCCCTGTCGGGCTCTGTCGGGCTCTGTCGGGCTCTACTGGGCTCTGTCGGGCTCTACTGGGCTCTACTGGGCCCTGTCGGGCTCTGTCGGGCTCTGTCGGGCTCTGTCGGGCTCTGTCGGGCTCTGTCGGGCTCTGTCGGGCTCTACTGGGCTCTGTCGGGCTCTGTCGGGCTCTGTCGGGCTCTGTCGGGCTCTACTGGGCTCTGTTGGGCTCTGTCGGGCTCTGTCGGGCTCAACTGGTCTCTTTCGGGCTCTGTCGGGCTCTGTCGGGCTCTGTCGGGCTCTACTGGGCTCTGTCGGGCTCTGTCGGGCTCTACTGGGCCCTGTCGGGCCCTGTCGGGCCCTGTCGGGCTCTGTCGGGGCCTGTCGGGCTCTGTCGGGCTCTGTCGGGCTCTGTCGGGCTCTGTCGGGCTCTGTCGGGCTCTACTGGGCCCTGTCGGGCCCTGTCGGGCTCTGTCGGGCTCTGTCAAGCTCTGTCGGGCTCTGTCGGGCTCTACTGGGCCCTGTCGGGCCCTGTCGGGCCCTGTCGGGCTCTGTCGGGCTCTGTCGGGCTCTGTCGGGCTCTACTGGGCTCTGTCGGGCTCTGTTGGGTTCTGTCGGGCTCTGTCGGGCTCTGTCGGGCTCTAGTGGGCTCTGTCGGGCCCTGTCGGGCTCTGTCGGGCTCTACTGGGCTCTACTGTTCCCTGTCGGGCCCTGTCGGGCCCTGTCGGGCTCTGTCGGGCTCTGTCGGGCTCTGTTGGGCTCTGTCGGGCCCTGTCGGGCCCTGTCGGGCTCTGTCGGGCTCTACTGGGCCCTGTCGGGCTCTGTCGGGCTCTGTCGGGCCCTGTCGGGCTCTGTCGGGCTCTACTGGGCCCTGTCGGGCCCTGTCGGGCTCTGTCGGGCTCTGTCGGGTTCTGTCGGGCTCTGTCGGGCTCTGTCGGGCCCTGTCGGGCCCTGTCGGGCTCTGTCGGGCTCTGTCGGGCCCTGTCGGGCTCTGTCGGGCCCTGTCGGGCCCTGTCGGGCTCTGTCGGGCTCTGTCGGGCTCTGTCGGGCTCTACTGGGCTCTGTCGGGCTATACTGGGCTCTGTCGGGCTCTGTCGGGCTCTGTCGGGTTCTACTGGGCTCTGTCGGGCCCTGTCGGGCCCTGTCGGGCTCTGTCGGGCTCTGTCGGGCTCTGTCGGGCTCTACTGGGCCCTGTCGGGCCCTGTCGGGCTCTGTCGGGCTCTATCGGGCCCTGTCGGGCCCTGTCGGGCTCTGTCGGGCTCTACTGGGCCCTGTCGGGCCCTGTCGGGCTCTGTCGGGCTCTGTTGGGCTCTGTCGGGCCCTGTCGGGCTCTACTGGGCTAAACTGGGCCCTGTCGGGCCCTGTCGGGCCCTGTCGGGTCCTGTCGGACTCGGTCGGGCTCTGTCGGGCTCTGTCGGGCTCTGTCGGGCTCTGTCGGGCTCTACTGGGCTCTGTCGGGCTCTGTCGGGCTCTGTCGGGCTCTGTCGGGCTCTACTGGGCTAAACTGGGCTCTGCCGGGCCCTGTCGGGCTCTGTCGGGCTCTGTCGGGCTCTGTCGGGCTCTACTGGGCTCTACTGGGCTCTGTCGGGCTCTGTCGGGCTCTGTCGGGCTCTACTGGGCTCTGTCGGGCTCTGTCGGGCTCTGTCGGGCCCTGTCGGGCTCTGTCGGGCTCTGTCGGGCTCTGTCGGGCTCTGTCGGGCTCTGTCGGGCTCTACTGGGCTCTACTGTTCCCTGTCGGGCCCTGTCGGGCTCTGTCGGGCTCTGTCGGGCCCTGTCGGGCTCTGTCGGGCTCTGTCGGGCTCTACTCTACTCTACTGGGCTCTGTCGGGCCCTGTCGGGCTCTGTCGGGCTCTGTCGGGCTCTGTCGGGCTCTGTCGGGCCCTGTCGGGCCCTGTCAGGCTCTGTCGGGCTCTACTGGGCTCTACTGTTCCCTGTCGGGCTCTGTCGGGCTCTGTCGGGCTCTGTCGGGCTCTGTCGGGCTCTACTGGGCTCTACTGTTCCCTGTCGGGCCCTGTCGGGCCCTGTCGGGCTCTGTCGGGCTCTGTCGGGCCCTGTCGGGCCCTGTCGGGCTCTGTCGGGCTCTGTCGGGCTCTGTCGGGCTCTGTCGGGCTCTGTCGGGCTCTACTGGGCTCTACTGTTCCCTGTCGGGCCCTGTCGGGCCCTGTCGGGCTCTGTCGGGCTCTGTCGGGCCCTGTCGGGCTCTACTGGGCTCTGTCGGGCTCTACTGGGCTCTACTGGGCTCTGTCGGGCTCTGTCGGGCTCTGTCGGGCTCTACTAGGCTCTACTGGGCTCTACTGTTCCCTGTCGGGCCCTGTCGGGCCCTGTCGGGCCCTGTCGGGCTCTGTCGGGCTCTGTCGGGCTCTGTCGGGCTCTGTCGGGCTCTGTCGGGCTCTGTCGGGCCCTGTCGGGCCCTGTCTGGCTCTGTCTGGCTCTGTCGGGCCCTACTGGGCTCTACTGGGCCCTGTCGGGCCCTGTCGGGCCCTGTCGGGCTCTGTCGGGCTCTGTCGGGCTCTGTCGGGCTCTGTCGGGCTCTACTGGGCTAAACTGGGCTCTGTCGGGCCCTGTCGGGCTCTGTCGGGCTCTGTCGGGGTCTGTCGGGCTCTGTTGGGCTCTACTGGGCTCTACTGGGCTCTGTCAGGCTCTGTCGGACTCTGTCGGGCTCTGTCGGGCTCTACTGGGCTCTACTGGGCGCTGTCGGGCCCTGTCGGGCTCTGTCGGGCTCTGTCGGGCTCTACTGGGCTCTACTGGGCTCTGTCGGGCTCTGTCGGGCCCTGTCGGGCTCTGTCGGGCTCTGTCGGGCTCTGTCGGGCCCTGTCGGGCTCTGTCGGGATCTGTCGGGCCCTGACGGGCTCTGTCGGGCTCTGTTGGGCTCTGTCGGGCTCTACTTGTCTCTACTGTTCCCTGTCGGGCTCTGTCGGGCTCTGTCGGGCCCTGTCGGGCTCTGTCGAGCTCTGTCGGGCTCTACTGGGCTCTACTGGGCCCTGTCGGGCCCTGTCGGGCTCTGTCGGGCTCTGTCGGGCTCTGTCGGGCTCTGTCGGGCTCTACTGGGCTCTACTGTTCCCTGTCGGGCCCTGTCGGGCCCTGTCGGGCTCTGTCGGGCTCTGTCGGGCTCTGTCGGGCTCTGTCGGGCTCTGTCGGGCTCTGTCGGGCTCTGTCGGGCTCTACTGGGCTCTACTGGGCTCTACTGGGCTCTACTGTTCCCTGTCGGGCCCTGTCGGGCTCTGTCGGGCCCTGTCGGGCTCTGTCGGGCTCTACTGGGCTCTACTGGGCTCTGTCGGGCTCTGTCGTGCCCTGTCGGGCTCTGTCGGGCTCTGTCGGGCCCTGTCGGGCTCTGTCGGGCCCTGTCGGGCTCTGTCGGGCCCTGTCGGGCCCTGTCGGGCTCTGTCGGGCTCTGTCGGGCCCTGTCGGGCTCTGTCGGGCTCTGTCGGGCTCTGTCGGGCTCTGTCGGGCTCTGTCGGGCTCTACTGGGCTCTGTCGGGCCCTGTCGGGCCCTGTCGGGCCCTGTCGGGCTCTGTCGGGCTCTGTCGGGCTCTGTCGGGCTCTACTGGGCCCTGTCGAGCCCTGTCGGGCCCTGTCGGGCTCTGTCGGGCTCTGTCGGGCCCTGTCGGGCCCTGTCGGGCTCTGTCGGGCTCTGTCGGGGTCTACTGGGCCCTGTCGGGCCCTGTCGGGCTCTGTCGGGCCCTGTCGGGCCCTGTCGGGCCCTGTCGGGCTCTGTCGGGCTCTGTCGGGCTCTACTGGGCCCTGTCGGGCTCTGTCGGGCTCTGTCGGGCTCTGTCGGGCTCTGTCGGGCTCTACTGGGCCCTGTCGGGCTCTGTCGGGCTCTGTCGGGCTCTGTCGGGCCCTGTCGGGCCCTGTCGGGCTCTGTCAGGCTCTGTCGGGCTCTGTCGGGCTCTACTGGGCCCTGTCGGGCTCTGTCGGGCCCTGTCGGGCTCTACTGGGCTCTACTGGGCTCTGTCGGGCTCTGTCGGGCTCTACTGGGCCCTGTCGGGCCCTGTCGGGCTCTGTCGGGCTCTACTGTGCTCTGTCGGGCTCTGTCGGGCTCTGTCGGGCTCTGTCGGGCTCTGTCGGGCTCTGTCGGGCTCTACTGGGCCCTGTCGGGCTCTGTCGGGCTCTGTCGGGCCCTGTTGGGCCCTGTCGGGCTCTGTCGGGCCTTGTCGGGCTCTGTCGGGCCCTGTCGGGCCCTGTCGGGCCCTGTCGGGCTCTGTCGGGCTCTGTCGGGCTCTGTCGGGCTCTGTCGGGCTCTGTCGGGCTCTACTGGGCTCTGTCGGGCTCTGTCGGGCCCTGTCGGGCCCTGTCGGGCCCTGTCGGGCTCTGTCGGGCCCTGTCGGGCCCTGTCGGGCTCTGTCGGGCTCTGTCGGGCTCTGTCGGGCTCTGTCGGGCTCTACTGGGCCCTGTCGGGTTCTGTCGGGCTCTGTCGGGTTCTCTCGGGCTCTACTGGGCCCTGTCGGGCCCTGTCGGGCTCTGTCGGGCTCTGTCGGGCTCTGTCGGGCTCTGTCGGGCTCTGTTGGGATCTACTGGACTAAACTGGGCTCTGTCGGGCCCTGTCGGGCCCTGTCGGGCTCTGTCGGGCTCTGTCGGGCTCTGTCGGGCTCTACTGGGCTAAACTGGGCCCTGTCGGGCCCTGTCGGGCCCTGTCGGGCTCTGTCGGGCTCTGTAGGGCTCTGTTGGGATCTACTGGGCTAAACTGGGCTCTGTCGGGCCCTGTCGGGCCCTGTCGGGCTCTGTCGGGCTCTGTCGGGCTCTACTGGGCTAAACTGGGCCCTGTCGGGCCCTGTTGGGCCCTGTCGGGCTCTGTCGGGCTCTCTTGGGATCTACTGGGCTAAACTGGGCCCTGTCGGGCCCTGTCGGGCCCTGTCGGGCTCTGTCGGGCTCTGTCGGGCTCTGTCGGGCTCTGTCGGGCTCTGTCGGGCTCTACTGGGCTCTACTGGGCTCTACTGTTCCCTGTCGGGCCCTGTCGGGCTCTGTCGGGCCCTATCGGGCTCTGTCGGGCTCTACTGGGCTCTACTGGGCTCTGTCGGGCTCTGTCGTGCCCTGTCGGGCTCTGTCGGGCTCTGTCGGGCCCTGTCGGGCTCTGTCGGGCCCTGTCGGGCTCTGTCGGGCCCTGTCGGGCTCTGTCGGGCCCTGTCGGGCCCTGTCGGGCTCTGTCGGGCTCTGTCGGGCTCTGTCGGGCTCTACTGGGCTCTGTCGGGCCCTGTCGGGCCCTGTCGGGCCCTGTCGGGCTCTGTCGGGCTCTGTCGGGCTCTGTCGGGCTCTACTGGGCTCTGTCGAGCCCTGTCGGGCCCTGTCGGGCTCTGTCGGGCTCTGTCGGGCCCTGTCGGGCCCTGTCGGGCTCTGTCGGGCTCTGTCGGGATCTACTGGGCCCTGTCGGGCCCTGTCGGGCTCTGTCGGGCCCTGTCGGGCCCTGTCGGGCCCTGTCGGGCTCTGTCGGGCTCTGTCGGGCTCTACTGGGCCCTGTCGGACTCTGTCGGGCTCTGTCGGGCTCTGTCGGGCTCTGTCGGGCTCTGTCGGGCTCTACTGGGCTCTGTCGGGCTCTGTCGGGCTCTGTCGGGCCCTGTCGGGCCCTGTCGGGCTCTGTCAGGCTCTGTCGGGCTCTGTCGGGCTCTGCTGGGCCCTGTCGGGCTCTGTCGGGCCCTGTCGGGCTCTACTGGGCTCTACTGGGCTCTGTCGGGCTCTGTCGGGCTCTACTGGGCCCTGTCGGGCCCTGTCGGGCCCTGTCGGGCTCTGTCGGGCTCTACTGTGCTCTGTCGGGCTCTGTCGGGCTCTGTCGGGCTCTGTCGGGCTCTGTCGGGCTCTGTCGGGCTCTGTCGGGCCCTGTCGGGCTCTGTCGGGCTCTACTGTGCTCTGTCGGGCTCTGTCGGGCTCTGTCGGGCCCTGTTGGGCCCTGTCGGGCCTTGTCGGGCTCTGTCGGGCTCTGTCGGGCCCTGTCGGGCCCTGTCGGGCTCTGTCGGGCTCTGTCGGGCTCTGTCGGGCTCTGTCGGGCTCTGTCGGGCTCTACTGGGCTCTGTCGGGCCCTGTCGGGCCCTGTCGGGCTCTGTCGGGCCCTGTCGGGCCCTGTCGGGCTCTGTCGGGCCCTGTCGGGCCCTGTCGGGCTCTGTCGGGCTCTGTCGGGCTCTGTCGGGCTCTGTCGGGCTCTGTCGGGCTCTGTCGGGCTCTACTGGGCCCTGTCGGGTTCTGTCGGGCTCTGTCGGGCTCTGTCGGGCTCTGTCGGGCCCTGTCGGTCTCTGTCGGGCTCTGTCGGGCTCTACTGGGCTCTACTGGGCTCTGTCGGGCCCTGTCGGGCCCTGTCGGGCCCTGTCGGGCTCTGTCGGGCTCTGTCGGGCTCTGTCGGGCTCTGTCGGGCTCTACTGGGCTCTGTCGGGCTCTGTCGGGCTCTACTGGGCCCTGTCGGGCCCTGTCAAGCCCTGTCGGGCTCTGTCGGGCGCTGTCGGGCTCTACTGGGCTCTGTCGGGCTCTCTCGGGCTCTGTCGGGCTCTACTGGGCCCTGTCGGGCCCTGTCAAGCCCTGTCGGGCTCTGTCGGGCTCTGTCGGGCTCTGTCGGGCTCTGTCGGGCTCTACTGGGCTCTGTCGGGTTCTGTCGGGATCTGTCGGGCTCTGTCGGGTTCTGTCGGGCTCTACTGGGCTCTGTCGGGCTCTGTCGGGCCCTGTCGGGCTCTGTCGGGCTCTACTGGGCCCTGTCGGGCTCTGTCGGGCTCTGTCGGGCCCTGTCGGGCTCTGTCGGGCCCTGTCGGGCCCTGTCGGGCTCTGTCGGGCTCTGTCGGGCCCTGTCGGGCTCTGTCGGGCTCTACTGGGCTCTACTGGGCTCTGTCGGGCTCTGTCGTGCCCTGTCGGGCTCTGTCGGGCTCTGTCGGGCCCTGTCGGGCTCTGTCGGGCCCTGTCGGGCTCTGTCGGGCCCTGTCGGGCCCTGTCGGGCTCTGTCGGGCTCTGTCGGGCCCTGTCGGGCTCTGTCGGGCTCTGTCGGGCTCTGTCGGGCTCTGTCGGGCTCTACTGGGCTCTGTCGGGCCCTGTCGGGCCCTGTCGGGCCCTGTCGGGCTCTGTCGGGCTCTGTCGGGCTCTGTCGGGCTCTACTGGGCTCTGTCGAGCCCTGTCGGGCCCTGTCGGGCTCTGTCGGGCTCTGTCGGGCCCTGTCGGGCCCTGTCGGGCTCTGTCGGGCTCTGTCGGGGTCTACTGGGCCCTGTCGGGCCCTGTCGGGCTCTGTCGGGCCCTGTCGGGCCCTGTCGGGCCCTGTCGGGCTCTGTCGGGCTCTGTCGGGCTCTACTGGGCCCTGTCGGGCTCTGTCGGGCTCTGTCGGGCTCTGTCGGGCTCTGTCGGGCTCTACTGGGCCCTGTCGGGCTCTGTCGGGCTCTGTCGGGCTCTACTGGGCTCTACTGGGCTCTGTCGGGCCCTGTCAGGCCCTGTCGGGCCCTGTCGGGCTCTGTCGGGCTCTGTCGGGCTCTGTCGGGCTCTACTGGGCTCTGTCGGGCTCTGTCGGGCTCTACTGGGCCCTGTCGGGCCCTGTCAAGCCCTGTCGGGCTCTGTCGGGCGCTGTCGGGCTCTACTGGGCTCTGTCGGGCTCTCTCGGGCTCTGTCGGGCTCTACTGGGCCCTGTCGGGCTCTGTCGGGCTCTGTCGGGCTCTGTCGGGCTCTGTCGGGCTCTGTCGGGCTCTGTCGGGCTCTGTCGGGCTCTACTGGGCTCTGTCGGGTTCTGTCGGGTTCTGTCGGGCTCTGTCGGGTTCTGTCGGGCTCTACTGGGCTCTGTCGGGCTCTGTCGGGCCCTGTCGGGCCCTGTCGGGCTCTGTCGGGCTCTACTGGGCCCTGTCGGGCCCTGTCGGGCCCTGTCGGGCTCTGTCGGGCTCTGTCAGGCTCTGTCGGGCTCTACTGGGCTCTACTGGGCTCTGTCGGGCTCTACTGGGCCCTGTCGGGCCCTGTCGGGCTCTGTCGGGCTCTGTCGGGCTCTACTGGGCCCTGTCGGGCTCTGTCGGGCCCTGTCGGGCTCTGTCGGGCTCTGTCGGGCTCTGTCGGGCCCTGTCGGGCTCTGTCGGGCTCTGTCGGGCTCTACTGGGCTCTACTGGGCTCTGTCGGGCTCTGTCGGGCTCTACTGGGCCCTGTCGGGCCCTTTCGGGCCCTGGCGGGCTCTGTCGGGCTCTGTCGGGCTCTGTCGGGCTCTGTCGGGCCCTGTCGGGCCCTGTCGGGCCCTGTCGGGCTCTGTCGGGCTCTGTCGGGCTCTGTCGGGCTCTACTGGGCTCTACTGTTCCCTGTCGGGCCCTGTCGGGCTCTGTCGGGCTCTACTGGTCTCTACTGGGCTCTACTGGGCTCTGTCGGGCCCTGTCGGGCCCTGTCGGGATCTGTCGTGCTCTGTCGGGCTCTGTCGGGCTCTGTCGGACTCTACTGGGCTCTGTCGGGCTCTGTCGGGCTCTGTCGGGCTCTGTCAGGCTCTGTCGGGCTATACTGGGCTCTGTCGGGTTCTGTCGGGTTCTGTCGGGCCCTGTCGGGCCCTGTCGGGCCCTGTCGGGCCCTGTCGGGCTCTGTCGGGCTCTGTCGGGCTCTACTGGGCCCTGTCGGGCTCTGTCGGGCTCTGTCGGGCCCTGTCGGGCCCTGTCGGGCCCTGTCGGGCTCTGTCGGGCTCTGTCGGGCTCTACTGGGCCCTGTCGGGCCCTGTCGGGCCCTGTCGGACTCTGTCGGGCTCTGTCGGGCTCTACTGGGCTCTGTCGGGCTCTGTCGGGCCCTGTCGGGCTCTGTCGGGCTCTGTCGGGCTCTGTCGGGCTCTACTGGGCCCTGTCGGGCTCTGTCGGGCTCTGTCGGGCCCTGTCGGGCCCTGTCGGGCTCTGTCGGGCTCTACTGGGCTCTGTCGGGCTCTGTCGGGCTCTACTGGGCCCTGTCGGGCCCTGTCGGGCCCTGTCGGGCTCTGTCGGGCTCTACTGGGCTCTGTCGGGCTCTGTCAGGCTCTGTCGGGCTCTGTCGGGCTCTACTGGGCCCTGTCGGGCTCTGTCGGGCCCTGTCGGGCTCTGTCGGGCTCTGTTGGGCTCTGTCGGGCGCTACTGGGCTCTGTCGGGCTCTACTGGGCTCTACTGGGCCCTGTCGGGCTCTGTCGGACTCTGTCGGGCTCTGTCGGGCTCTACTGGGATCTGTCGGGCTCTGTCGGGCTCTGTCGGGCCCTGTCGGGCCCTGTCGGGCTCTGTCGGGCTCTGTCGGGCTCTGTCGGGCTCTGTCGGGCTCTACTGGGCCCTGTCGGGCTCTGTCGGGCTCTGTCGGGCCCTGTCGGGCTCTGTCGGGCTCTACTGGGCCCTGTCGGGCCCTGTCGGGCTCTGTCGGGCCCTGTCGGGCCCTGTCGGGCTCTGTCGGGCTCTGTCGGGCTGTGTCGGGCTCTGTCGGGCTCTACTGGGCTCTACTGGGCTCTGTCGGGCTCTGTCAGGCTCTGTCAGGCTCTGTCGTGCTCTGTCGGGCTCTACTGGGCCCTGTCGGGCCCTGTCGGGCTCTGTCGGGCTCTGTCGGGCTCTGTCGGGCTCTACTGGGCCCTGTCGGGCCCTGTCGGGCCCTGTCGGGCTCTGTCGGGCTCTGTCGGGCTCTGTCGGGCTCTACTGGGCTCTGTCGGGCTCTGTCGGGCTCTGTCGGGCTCTGTCGGGCTCTGTCGGGCTCTGTCGGGCCCTGTCCGGCTCTGTCGGGCTCTGTCGTGCCCTGTCGGGCTCTGTCGGGCTCTATCGGGCCCTGTCGGGCCCTGTCGGGCCCTGTCGGGCTCTCTCGGGCCCTGTCGGGCCCTGTCGGGCCCTGTCGGGCTCTGTCGGGCTCTGTCGGGCTCTGTCGGGCTCTACTGGGCCCTGTCGGGCCCTGTCGGGCCCTGTCGGGCTCTGTCGGGCTCTGTCGGGCTCTACTGGGCTCTGTCGGGCTCTACTGGGCCCTGTCGGGCCCTGTCGGGCCCTGTCGGGCCCTGTCGGGCTCTGTCGGGCTCTACTGGGCTCTGTCGGGCTCTGTCGGGCTCTGTCGGGCTCTACTGGGCCCTGTCGGGCTCTGTCGGGCACTGTCGGGCTCTGTCGGGCTCTGTCGGGCCCTGTCGGGCCCTGTCGGGCCCTGTCGGGCTCTGTCGGGCCCTGTCGGGCTCTGTCGGGCTCTGTCGGGCTCTGTCGGGCTCTATTGGGCTCTGTCGGGTTCTGTTGGGCTCTGTCGGGCTCTGTCGGGCTCTGTCGGGCTCTGTCGGGCCCTGTCGGGCTCTGTCGGGCTCTGTCGGGCTGTGTCGGGCTCTGTCGGGCTCTACTGGGCTCTACTGGGCTCTGTCGGGCTCTGTCGGGCTCTGTCGGGCTCTGTCGGGCTCTGTCGGGCTCTGTCGGGCCCTGTCCGGCTCTGTCGGGCTCTGTCGTGCCCTGTCGGGCTCTGTCGGGCTCTATCGGGCCCTGTCGGGCCCTGTCGGGCCCTGTCGGGCTCTCTCGGGCCCTGTCGGGCCCTGTCGGGCCCTGTCGGGCTCTGTCGGGCTCTGTCGGGCTCTGTCGGGCTCTACTGGGCCCTGTCGGGCCCTGTCGGGCCCTGTCGGGCTCTGTCGGGCTCTGTCGGGCTCTACTGGGCTCTGTCGGGCTCTACTGGGCCCTGTCGGGCTCTGTCGGGCCCTGTCGGGCCCTGTCGGGCTCTGTCGGGCTCTGTCGGGCTCTGTCGGGCTCTACTGGGCTCTGTCGGGCTCTGTCGGGCTCTGTCGGGCTCTACTGGGCCCTGTCGGGCTCTGTCGGGCTCTGTCGGGCTCTGTCGGGCTCTGTCGGGCTCTGTCGGGCCCTGTCGGGCCCTGTCGGGCTCTGTCGGGCCCTGTCGGGCTCTGTCGGGCTCTGTCGGGCTCTGTCGGGCTCTGTCGGGCTCTATTGGGCTCTGTCGGGTTCTGTCGGGCTCTGTCGGGCTCTGTCGGGCTCTGTCGGGCTCTGTCGGGCTCTACTGGGCCCTGTCGGGCTCTGTCGGGCTCTGTCGGGCTCTGTCGGGCCCTGTCGGGCTCTGTCGGGCTCTACTGGGCCCTGTCGGGCCCTGTCGGGCCCTGTCGGGCTCTGTCGGGCTCTGTCGGGCCCTGTCGGGCCCTGTCGGGCTCTGTCGGGCTCTGTCGGGCTCTGTCGGGCTCTGTCGGGCTCTACTGGGCTCTGTCGGGCTCTACTGGGCTCTACTGGGCCCTGTCGGGCTCTGTCGGGCTCTGTCGGGCTCTGTCGGTCTCTACTGGGCTCTGTCGGGCCCTGTCGGGCCCTGTCGGGCTCTGTCGGGCTCTGTCGGGCTCTGTCGGGCTCTGTCGGGCTCTACTGGGCTCTGTCGGGCTCTGTCGGGCTCTGTCGGGCTCTGTCGGGCTCTACTGGGCTCTGTTGGGCTCTGTCGGGCTCTGTCGGGCTCAACTGGTCTCTTTCGGGCTCTGTCGGGCTCTGTCGGGCTCTACTGGGCTCTGTCGGGCTCTGTCGGGCTCTACTGGGCCCTGTCGGGCCCTGTCGGGCCCTGTCGGGCTCTGTCGGGCCCTGTCGGGCTCTGTCGGGTTCTGTCGGGCTCTGTCGGGCTCTGTCGGGCTCTGTCGGGCTCTACTGGGCCCTGTCGGGCCCTGTCGGGCTCTGTCGGGCTCTGTCAAGCTCTGTCGGGCTCTGTCGGGCTCTACTGGGCCCTGTCGGGCCCTGTCGGGCCCTGTCGGGCTCTGTCGGGCTCTGTCGGGCTCTACTGGGCTCTGTCGGGCTCTGTCGGGCTCTGTCGGGCTCTGTCGGGCTCTAGTGGGCTCTGTCGGGCCCTGTCGGGCTCTGTCGGGCTCTACTGGGCACTACTGTTCCCTGTCGGGCCCTGTCGGGCCCTGTCGGGCTCTGTCGGGCTCTGTCGGGCTCTGTTGGGCTCTGTCGGGCCCTGTCGGGCCCTGTCGGGCTCTGTCGGGCTCTACTGGGCCCTGTCGGGCTCTGTCGGGCTCTGTCGGGCCCTGTCGGGCTCTGTCGGGCTCTACTGGGCCCTGTCGGGCTCTGTCGGGCTCTGTCGGGCCCTGTCGGGCTCTGTCGGGCTCTACCGGGCTCTGTCGGGCTCTGTCGGGTTCTGTCGGGCTCTGTCGGGCCCTGTCGGGCCCTGTCGGGCCCTGTCGGGCTCTGTCGGGCTCTGTCGGGTTCTGTCGGGCTCTGTCGGGCTCTGTCGGGCCCTGTCGGGCCCTGTCGGGCCCTGTCGGGCCCTGTCGGGCTCTGTCGGGCTCTGTCGGGCTCTGTCGGGCTCTGTCGGGCTCTACTGGGCTCTGTCGGGCTCTACTGGGCTCTACTGGGCTCTGTCGGGCTCTGTCGGGCTCTGTCGGGCTCTGTCGGGCTCTATTGGGCTCTGTCGGGCCCTGTCGGGCCCTGTCGGGCTCTGTCGGGCTCTGTCGGGCTCTGTCGGGCTCTACTGGGCCCTGTCGGGCCTTGTCGGGCTCTGTCGGGCTCTATCGGGCCCTGTCGGGCCCTGTCGGGCTCTGTCGGGCTCTACTGGGCCCTGTCGGGCCCTGTCGGGCTCTGTCGGGCTCTGTTGGGCTCTGTCGGGCCCTGTCGGGCTCTACTGGGCTAAACTGGGCTCTGCCGGGCCCTGTCGGGCTCTGTCGGGCTCTGTCGGGCTCTGTCGGGCTCTACTGGGCTCTACTGGGCTCTGTCGGGCTCTGTCGGGCTCTGTCGGGCTCTGTCGGGCTCTACTGGGCTCTGTCGGGCTCTGTCGGGCCCTGTCGGGCCCTGTCGGGCTCTGTCGGGCTCTGTCGGGCTCTGTCGGGCTCTGTCGGGCTCTGTCGGGCTCTGTCGGGCTCTGTCGGGCTCTACTGGGCTCTACTGTTCCCTGTCGGGCCCTGTCGGGCTCTGTCGGGCCCTGTCGGGCCCTGTCGGGCTCTGTCGGGCTCTGTCGGGCTCTACTGTACTCTACTGGGCTCTGTCGGGCCCTGTCGGGCTCTGTCGGGCTCTGTCGGGCTCTGTCGGGCTCTGTCGGGCCCTGTCGGGCTCTGTCAGGCTCTGTCGGGCTCTACTGGGATCTACTGTTCCCTGTCGGGCTCTGTCGGGCTCTGTCGGGCTCTGTCGGGCTCTGTCGGGCTCTACTGGGCTCTACTGTTCCCTGTCGGGCCCTGTCGGGCTCTGTCGGGCCCTGTCGGGCCCTGTCGGGCCCTGTCGGGCTCTGTCGGGCTCTGTCGGGCTCTGTCGGGCTCTACTGGGCTCTACTGTTCCCTGTCGGGCCCTGTCGGGCCCTGTCGGGCTCTATCGGGCTCTGTCGGGCCCTGTCGGGCTCTACTGGGCTCTGTCGGGCTCTACTGGGCTCTACTGGGCTCTGTCGGGCTCTGTCGGGCTCTGTCGGGCTCTACTAGGCTCTACTGGGCTCTACTGTTCCCTGTCGGGCCCTGTCGGGCCCTGTCGGGCTCTGTCGGGCTCTGTCGGGCTCTGTCGGGCTCTACTGGGCTCTGTCCGGCTCTGTCGGGCTCTGTCGGGCTCTGTCGGGCTCTGTCGGGCTCTGTCGGGCTCTACTGGGCTCTACTGTTCCCTGTCGGGCCCTGTCGGGCTCTGTCGGGCTCTGTCGGGCTCTGTCGGGCCCTGTCGGGCTCTGTCGGGATCTACTGGGCTCTACTGGGCTCTGTCGGGCTCTGTCGTGCCCTGTCGGGCTCTGTCGGGCTCTGTCGGGCCCTGTCGGGCCCTGTCGGGCCCTGTCGGGCTCTGTCGGGCCCTGTCGGGCTCTGTCGGGCTCTGTCGGGCTCTGTCGGGCTCTGTCGGGCTCTGTCGGGCTCTACTGGGCTCTGTCGGGCCCTGTCGGGCCCTGTCGGGCTCTGTCGGGCTCTGTCGGGTTCTGTCGGGCTCTGTCGGGCTCTGTCGGGCTCTACTGGGCTCTGTCGGGTTCTGTCGTGCCCTGTCGGGCCCTGTCGGGCTCTATCGGGCCCTGTCGGGCCCTGTCGGGCCCTGTCGGGCTCTCTCGGGCCCTGTCGGGCCCTGTCGGGCTCTGTCGGGCCCTGTCGGGCCCTGTCGGGCCCTGTCGGGCCCTGTCGGGCTCTGTCGGGCTCTGTCGGGCTCTGTCGGGCTCTGTCGGGCTCTACTGGGCCCTGTCGGGCCCTGTCGGGCTCTGTCGGGCTCTGTCGGGCTCTACTGGGCCCTGTCGGGCCTGTCGGGCCCTGTCGGGCTCTGTCGGGCTCTGTCGGGCCCTGTCGGGCCCTGTCGGGCTCTGTCGGGCTCTGTCGGGCTCTACTGGGCCCTGTCGGGCCCTGTCGGGCCCTGTCGGGCTCTGTCGGGCCCTGTCGGGCCCTGTCGGGCCCTGTCGGGCCCTGTCGGGCCCTGTCGGGCTCTGTCGGGCTCTGTCGGGCTCTACTGGGCCCTGTCGGGCTCTGTCGGGCTCTGTCGGGCTCTGTCGGGCTCTGTCGGGCTCTACTGGGCCCTGTCGGGCTCTGTCGGGCCCTGTCGGGCTCTGTCGGGCTCTGTCGGGCTCTGTCGGGCTCTGTCGGGCTCTACTGGGCCCTGTCGGGCCCTGTCCGGCTCTGTCGGGCCCTGTCGGGCCCTGTCGGGCTCTGTCGGGCCCTGTCGGGCTCTGTCGGGCTCTGTCGGGCTCTGTCGGGCTCTTCTGGGCTCTACTGGGCTCTGTCGGGCTCTGTCGGGCTCTACTGGGTCCTGTCAGGCCCTGTCGGGCCCTGTCGGGCTCTGTCGGGCTCTACTGGGCTCTGTCGGGCTCTGTCGGGCTCTGTCGGGCTCTACTGGGCTCTGTCCGGCTCTGTCGGGCTCTGTCGGGGTCTACTGGGCCCTGTCGGGCTCTGTCGGGCTCTGTCGGGCTCTGTCGGGCTCTACTGGGCTCTGTCGGGCTCTGTCGGCCTCTGTCGGGCTCTGTCGGGCTCTACTGGGCTCTGTCAGGCTCTGTCGGGCTCTCTCGGGCTCTGTCGGGCTCTACTGGGCCCTGTCGGGCCCTGTCGGGCCCTGTCGGGCCCTGTCGGGCTCTGTCGTGCTCTGTCGGGCTCTGTCGGGCTCTACTGGGCTCTGTCGGGCTCTACTGGGCTCTACTGGGCCCTGTCGGGCTCTGTCGGACTCTGTCGGGCTCTGTCGGGCTCTACTGGGCTCTGTCGGGCTCTGTCGGGCCCTGTCGGGCTCTGTCGGGCTCTGTCGGGCTCTGTCGGGCTCTACTGGGCCCTGTCGGGCTCTGTCGGGCTCTGTCGGGCCCTGTCGGGCCCTGTCGGGCTCTGTCGGGCTCTACTGGGCTCTGTCGGGCTCTGTCGGGCTCTACTGGGCCCTGTCGGGCCCTGTCGGGCCCTGTCGGGCTCTGTCGGGCTCTACTGGGCTCTGTCGGGCTCTGTCAGGCTCTGTCGGGCTCTGTCGGGCTCTACTGGGCCCTGTCGGGCTCTGTCGGGCCCTGTCGGGCTCTGTCGGGCTCTGTTGGGCTCTGTCGGGCGCTACTGGGCTCTGTCGGGCTCTACTGGGCTCTACTGGGCCCTGTCGGGCTCTGTCGGACTCTGTCGGGCTCTGTCGGGCTCTACTGGGCTCTGTCGGGCTCTGTCGGGCTCTGTCGGGCCCTGTCGGGCCCTGTCGGGCTCTGTCGGGCTCTGTCGGGCTCTGTCGGGCTCTGTCGGGCTCTACTGGGCCCTGTCGGGCTCTGTCGGGCTCTGTCGGGCCCTGTCGGGCTCTGTCGGGCTCTACTGGGCCCTGTCGGGCCCTGTCGGGCTCTGTCGGGCCCTGTCGGGCCCTGTCGGGCTCTGTCGGGCTCTGTCGGGCTGTGTCGGGCTCTGTCGGGCTCTACTGGGCTCTACTGGGCTCTGTCGGGCTCTGTCAGGCTCTGTCAGGCTCTGTCGTGCTCTGTCGGGCTCTACTGGGCCCTGTCGGGCCCTGTCGGGCTCTGTCGGGCTCTGTCGGGCTCTGTCGGGCTCTACTGGGCCCTGTCGGGCCCTGTCGGGCCCTGTCGGGCTCTGTCGGGCTCTGTCGGGCTCTGTCGGGCTCTACTGGGCTCTACTGGGCTCTGTCGGGCTCTGTCGGGCTCTGTCGGGCTCTGTCGGGCTCTGTCGGGCTCTGTCGGGCCCTGTCCGGCTCTGTCGGGCTCTGTCGTGCCCTGTCGGGCTCTGTCGGGCTCTGTCGGGCCCTGTCGGGCCCTGTCGGGCCCTGTCGGGCCCTGTCGGGCTCTCTCGGGCCCTGTCGGGCCCTGTCGGGCCCTGTCGGGCTCTGTCGGGCTCTGTCGGGCTCTGTCGGGCTCTACTGGGCCCTGTCGGGCCCTGTCGGGCCCTGTCGGGCTCTGTCGGGCTCTGTCGGGCTCTACTGGGCTCTGTCGGGCTCTACTGGGCCCTGTCGGGCCCTGTCGGGCCCTGTCGGGCCCTGTCGGGCCCTGTCGGGCTCTGTCGGGCTCTACTGGGCTCTGTCGGGCTCTGTCGGGCTCTGTCGGGCTCTACTGGGCCCTGTCGGGCTCTGTCGGGCACTGTCGGGCTCTGTCGGGCTCTGTCGGGCCCTGTCGGGCCCTGTCGGGCCCTGTCGGGCTCTGTCGGGCCCTGTCGGGCTCTGTCGGGCTCTGTCGGGCTCTGTCGGGCTCTATTGGGCTCTGTCGGGTTCTGTTGGGCTCTGTCGGGCTCTGTCGGGCTCTGTCGGGCTCTGTCGGGCTCTGTCGGGCTCTGTCGGGCTCTGTCGGGCTCTGTCGGGCTCTGTCGGGCTCTGTCGGGCTGTGTCGGGCTCTGTCGGGCTCTACTGGGCTCTACTGGGCTCTGTCGGGCTCTGTCGGGCTCTGTCGGGCTCTGTCGGGCTCTGTCGGGCTCTGTCGGGCCCTGTCCGGCTCTGTCGGGCTCTGTCGTGCCCTGTCGGGCTCTGTCGGGCTCTATCGGGCCCTGTCGGGCCCTGTCGGGCCCTGTCGGGCTCTCTCGGGCCCTGTCGGGCCCTGTCGGGCCCTGTCGGGCTCTGTCGGGCTCTGTCGGGCTCTGTCGGGCTCTACTGGGCCCTGTCGGGCCCTGTCGGGCCCTGTCGGGCTCTGTCGGGCTCTGTCGGGCTCTACTGGGCTCTGTCGGGCTCTACTGGGCCCTGTCGGGCCCTGTCGGGCCCTGTCGGGCCCTGTCGGGCCCTGTCGGGCTCTGTCGGGCTCTACTGGGCTCTGTCGGGCTCTGTCGGGCTCTGTCGGGCTCTACTGGGCCCTGTCGGGCTCTGTCGGGCTCTGTCGGGCTCTGTCGGGCTCTGTCGGGCTCTGTCGGGCCCTGTCGGGCCCTGTCGGGCTCTGTCGGGCCCTGTCGGGCTCTGTCGGGCTCTGTCGGGCTCTGTCGGGCTCTGTCGGGCTCTATTGGGCTCTGTCGGGTTCTGTCGGGCTCTGTCGGGCTCTGTCGGGCTCTGTCGGGCTCTACTGGGCCCTGTCGGGCTCTGTCGGGCTCTGTCGGGCTCTGTCGGGCCCTGTCGGGCTCTGTCGGGCTCTACTGGGCCCTGTCGGGCCCTGTCGGGCCCTGTCGGGCTCTGTCGGGCCCTGTCGGGCTCTGTCGGGCCCTGTCGGGCTCTGTCGGGCTCTGTCGGGCTCTACTGGGCTCTGTCGGGCTCTACTGGGCTCTACTGGGCCCTGTCGGGCTCTGTCGGGCTCTGTCGGGCTCTGTCGGTCTCTACTGGGCTCTGTCGGGCCCTGTCGGGCCCTGTCGGGCTCTGTCGGGCTCTGTCGGGCTCTGTCGGGCTCTGTCGGGCTCTACTGGGCTCTGTCGGGCTCTGTCGGGCTCTGTCGGGCTCTGTCGGGCTCTACTGGGCTCTGTTGGGCTCTGTCGGGCTCTGTCGGGCTCAACTGGTCTCTTTCGGGCTCTGTCGGGCTCTGTCGGGCTCTACTGGGCTCTGTCGGGCTCTGTCGGGCTCTACTGGGCCCTGTCGGGCCCTGTCGGGCCCTGTCGGGCTCTGTCGGGCCCTGTCGGGCTCTGTCGGGTTCTGTCGGGCTCTGTCGGGCTCTGTCGGGCTCTGTCGGGCTCTACTGGGCCCTGTCGGGCCCTGTCGGGCTCTGTCGGGCTCTGTCAAGCTCTGTCGGGCTCTGTCGGGCTCTACTGGGCCCTGTCGGGCCCTGTCGGGCCCTGTCGGGCTCTGTCGGGCTCTGTCGGGCTCTACTGGGCTCTGTCGGGCTCTGTCGGGCTCTGTCGGGCTCTGTCGGGCTCTAGTGGGCTCTGTCGGGCCCTGTCGGGCTCTGTCGGGCTCTACTGGGCACTACTGTTCCCTGTCGGGCCCTGTCGGGCCCTGTCGGGCTCTGTCGGGCTCTGTCGGGCTCTGTTGGGCTCTGTCGGGCCCTGTCGGGCCCTGTCGGGCTCTGTCGGGCTCTACTGGGCCCTGTCGGGCTCTGTCGGGCTCTGTCGGGCCCTGTCGGGCTCTGTCGGGCTCTACTGGGCCCTGTCGGGCTCTGTCGGGCTCTGTCGGGCCCTGTCGGGCTCTGTCGGGCTCTACCGGGCTCTGTCGGGCTCTGTCGGGTTCTGTCGGGCTCTGTCGGGCCCTGTCGGGCCCTGTCGGGCTCTGTCGGGCTCTGTCGGGTTCTGTCGGGCTCTGTCGGGCCCTGTCGGGCCCTGTCGGGCCCTGTCGGGCCCTGTCGGGCTCTGTCGGGCTCTGTCGGGCTCTGTCGGGCTCTACTGGGCTCTGTCGGGCTCTACTGGGCTCTACTGGGCTCTGTCGGGCTCTGTCGGGCTCTGTCGGGCTCTGTCGGGCTCTGTCGGGCTCTATTGGGCTCTGTCGGGCCCTGTCGGGCTCTGTCGGGCTCTGTCGGGCTCTGTCGGGCTCTACTGGGCCCTGTCGGGCCTTGTCGGGCTCTGTCGGGCTCTATCGAGCCCTGTCGGGCCCTGTCGGGCTCTGTCGGGCTCTACTGGGCCCTGTCGGGCCCTGTCGGGCTCTGTCGGGCTCTGTTGGGCTCTGTCGGGCCCTGTCGGGCTCTACTGGGCTAAACTGGGCTCTGCCGGGCCCTGTCGGGCTCTGTCGGGCTCTGTCGGGCTCTGTCGGGCTCTACTGGGCTCTACTGGGCTCTGTCGGGCTCTGTCGGGCTCTGTCGGGCTCTGTCGGGCTCTACTGGGCTCTGTCGGGCCCTGTCGGGCCCTGTCGGGCTCTGTCGGGCTCTGTCGGGCTCTGTCGGGCTCTGTCGGGCTCTGTCGGGCTCTGTCGGGCTCTACTGGGCTCTACTGTTCCCTGTCGGGCCCTGTCGGGCTCTGTCGGGCCCTGTCGGGCCCTGTCGGGCTCTGTCGGGCTCTGTCGGGCTCTACTGTACTCTACTGGGCTCTGTCGGGCCCTGTCGGGCTCTGTCGGGCTCTGTCGGGCTCTGTCGGGCTCTGTCGGGCCCTGTCGGGCTCTGTCAGGCTCTGTCGGGCTCTACTGGGATCTACTGTTCCCTGTCGGGCTCTGTCGGGCTCTGTCGGGCTCTGTCGGGCTCTGTCGGGCTCTACTGGGCTCTACTGTTCCCTGTCGGGCCCTGTCGGGCTCTGTCGGGCCCTGTCGGGCCCTGTCGGGCCCTGTCGGGCTCTGTCGGGCTCTGTCGGGCTCTGTCGGGCTCTACTGGGCTCTACTGTTCCCTGTCGGGCCCTGTCGGGCCCTGTCGGGCTCTATCGGGCTCTGTCGGGCCCTGTCGGGCTCTACTGGGCTCTGTCGGGCTCTACTGGGCTCTACTGGGCTCTGTCGGGCTCTGTCGGGCTCTGTCGGGCTCTACTAGGCTCTACTGGGCTCTACTGTTCCCTGTCGGGCCCTGTCGGGCCCTGTCGGGCTCTGTCGGGCTCTGTCGGGCTCTACTGGGCTCTGTCCGGCTCTGTCGGGCTCTGTCGGGCTCTGTCGGGCTCTGTCGGGCTCTGTCGGGCTCTGTCGGGCTCTACTGGGCTCTACTGTTCCCTGTCGGGCCCTGTCGGGCTCTGTCGGGCTCTGTCGGGCTCTGTCGGGCCCTGTCGGGCTCTGTCGGGATCTACTGGGCTCTACTGGGCTCTGTCGGGCTCTGTCGTGCCCTGTCGGGCTCTGTCGGGCTCTGTCGGGCCCTGTCGGGCCCTGTCGGGCCCTGTCGGGCCCTGTCGGGCTCTGTCGGGCCCTGTCGGGCTCTGTCGGGCTCTGTCGGGCTCTGTCGGGCTCTACTGGGCTCTGTCGGGCCCTGTCGGGCCCTGTCGGGCTCTGTCGGGCTCTGTCGGGCTCTGTCGGGCTCTACTGGGCTCTGTCGAGCCCTGTCGGGCCCTGTCGGGCTCTGTCGGGCTCTGTCGGGCCCTGTCGGGCCCTGTCGGGCTCTGTCGGGCTCTGTCGGGATCTACTGGGCCCTGTCGGGCTCTGTCGGGCTCTGTCGGGCCCTGTCGGGCCCTGTCGGGCCCTGTCGGGCTCTGTCGGGCTCTACTGGGCCCTGTCGGGCTCTGTCGGGCTCTGTCGGGCTCTGTCGGGCTCTACTGGGCTCTACTGTTCCCTGTCGGGCCCTGTCGGGCTCTATCGGGCTCTGTCGGGCCCTGTCGGGCTCTACTGGGCTCTGTCGGGCTCTACTGGGCTCTGTCGGGCTCTGTCGGGCTCTGTCGGGCTCTGTCGGGCTCTACTAGGCTCTACTGGGCTCTACTGTTCCCTGTCGGGCCCTGTCGGGCCCTGTCGGGCTCTGTCGGGCTCTGTCGGGCTCTGTCGGGCCCTGTCTGGCTCTGTCTGGCTCTGTCGGGCTCTGTCGGGCCCTACTGGGCTCTACTGGGCTCTGTCGGGCCCTATCGGGCCCTGTCGGGCTCTGTCGGGCTCTGTCGGGCTCTGTCGGGCTCTACTGGGCTAAACTGGGCTCTGTCGGGCCCTGTCGGGCTCTGTCGGGCTCTGTCGGGGTCTGTCGGGCTCTGTTGGGCTCTACTGGGCTCTACTGGGCTCTGTCAGGCTCTGTCGGACTCTGTCGGGCTCTGTCGGGCTCTACTGGGCTCTGTCGGGCTCTGTCGGGCTCTGTCGGGCCCTGTCGGGCTCTGTCGGGCTCTGTCGGGCTCTACTGGGCTCTACTGGGCTCTGTCGGGCTCTGTCGGGCCCTGTCGGGCTCTGTCGGGCTCTGTCGGGCTCTGTCGTGCTCTGTCGGGCCCTGTCGGGCTCTGTCGGGATCTGTCGGGCCCTGACGGGCTCTGTCGGGCTCTGTCGGGCTCTGTCGGGCTCTACTTGTCTCTACTGTTCCCTGTCGGGCCCTGTCGGGCTCTGTCGGGCCCTGTCGGGCCCTGTCGGGCTCTGTCGAGCTCTGTCGGGCTCTACTGGGCTCTACTGGGCTCTGTCGGGCCCTGTCGGGCCCTGTCGGGCTCTGTCGGGCTCTGTCGGGCTCTGTCGGGCTCTACTGGGCTCTACTGTTCCCTGTCGGGCCCTGTCGGGCCCTGTCGGGCTCTGTCGGGCTCTGTCGGGCTCTACTGGGCTCTGTCGGGCTCTGTCGGGCTCTGTCGGGCTCTGTCGGGCTCTGTCGGGCTCTGTCGGGCTCTACTGGGCTCTACTGTTCCCTGTCGGGCCCTGTCGGGCTCTGTCGGGCCCTGTCGGGCCCTGTCGGGCTCTGTCGGGCTCTACTGGGCTCTACTGGGCTCTGTCGGGCTCTGTCGTGCCCTGTCGGGCTCTGTCGGGCCCTGTCGGGCCCTGTCGGGCTCTGTCGGGCCCTGTCGGGCCCTGTCGGGCCCTGTCGGGCCCTGTCGGGCCCTGTCGGGCCCTGTCGGGCTCTGTCGGGCTCTGTCGGGCTCTGTCGGGCTCTACTGGGCTCTGTCGGGCCCTGTCGGGCCCTGTCGGGCTCTGTCGGGCTCTGTCGGGCTCTGTCGGGATCTACTGGGCTCTGTCGAGCCCTGTCGGGCCCTGTCGGGCTCTGTCGGGCTCTGTCGGGCTCTGTCGGGCCCTGTCGGGCCCTGTCGGGCTCTGTCGGGCTCTGTCGGGCTCTGTCGGGATCTACTGGGCCCTGTCGAGCCCTGTCGGGCTCTGTCGGGCTCTGTCGGGCCCTGTCGGGCCCTGTCGGGCCCTGTCGGGCTCTGTCGGGCTCTGTCGGGCTCTACTGGGCCCTGTCGGGCTCTGTCGGGCTCTGTCGGGCTCTGTCGGGCTCTACTGGGCCCTGTCGGGCTCTGTCGGGCTCTGTCGGGCCCTGTCGGGCCCTGTCGGGCTCTGTCAGGCTCTGTCGGGCTCTGTCGGGCTCTACTGGGCCCTGTCGGGCTCTGTCGGGCCCTGTCGGGCTCTACTGGGCTCTACTGGGCTCTGTCGGGCTCTGTCGGGCTCTACTGGGCCCTGTCGGGACCTGTCGGGCCCTGTCGGGCTCTGTCGGGCTCTACTGTGCTCTGTCGGGCTCTGTCGGGCTCTGTCGGGCTCTGTCGGGCTCTGTCGGGCTCTGTCGGGCTCTGTCGGGCTCTGTCGGGCTCTACTGGGCCCTGTCGGGCTCTGTCGGGCTCTGTCGGGCTCTGTCGGGCTCTGTCGGGCCCTGTTGGGCCCTGTCGGGCTCTGTCGGGCCTTGTCGGGCTCTGTCGGGCTCTGTCGGGCCCTGTCGGGCCCTGTCGGGCTCTGTCGGGCTCTGTCGGGCTCTGTCGGGCTCTGTCGGGCTCTGTCGGGCTCTACTGGGCTCTGTCGGGCTCTGTCGGGCCCTGTCGGGCCCTGTCGGGCTCTGTCGGGCTCTGTCGGGCTCTGTCGGGCTCTGTCGGGCTCTGTCGGGCTCTACTGGGCCCTGTCGGGTTCTGTCGGGCTCTGTCGGGTTCTGTCGGGCTCTACTGGGCCCTGTCGGGCCCTGTCGGGCTCTGTCGGGCTCTGTCGGGCTCTGTCGGGCTCTGTTGGGATCTACTGGACTAAACTGGGCTCTGTCGGGCCCTGTCGGGCCCTGTCGGGCCCTGTCGGGCTCTGTCGGGCTCTGTCGGGCTCTGTCGGGCTCTGTCGGGCTCTACTGGGCTAAACTGGGCTCTGTCGGGCCCTGTCGGGCCCTGTCGGGCTCTGTCGGGCTCTGTAGGGCTCTGTTGGGATCTACTGGGCTAAACTGGGCCCTGTCGGGCCCTGTCGGGCCCTGTCGGGCCCTGTCGGGCTCTGTCGGGCTCTGTCGGGCTCTACTGGGCTAAACTGGGCTCTGTCGGGCCCTGTTGGGCCCTGTCGGGCTCTGTCGGGCTCTGTCGGGCTCTCTTGGGATCTACAGGGCTAAACTGGGCCCTGTCGGGCCCTGTCGGGCTCTGTCGGGCTCTGTCGGGCTCTACTGGGCTCTACTGGGCTCTGTCGGGCTCTGTCGGGCTCTGTCGGGCTCTGTCGGGCTCTACTGGGCTCTACTGGGCTCTGTCGGGCTCTGTCGGGCTCTGTCGGGCCCTGTCGGGCTCTGTCGGGCTCTGTCGGGCTCTACTGGGCTCTACTGGGCTCTGTCGGGCTCTGTCGGGCCCTGTCGGGCTCTGTCGGGCTCTGTCGTGCTCTGTCGGGCCCTGTCGGGCTCTGTCGGGATCTGTTGGGCCCTGACGGGCTCTGTCGGGCTCTGTCGGGCTCTGTCGGGCTCTACTTGTCTCTACTGTTCCCTGTCGGGCCCTGTCGGGCTCTGTCGGGCTCTGTCGGGCTCTGTCGGGCCCTGTCGGGCTCTGTCGGGCTCTGTCGGGCTCTACTGGGCTCTACTGGGCCCTGTCGGGCCCTGTCGGGCCCTGTCGGGCTCTGTCGGGCCCTGTCGGGCTCTGTCGGGCTCTGTCGGGCTCTGTCGGGCTCTACTGGGCTCTACTGTTCCCTGTCGGGCCCTGTCGGGCTCTGTCGGGCTCTGTCGGGCTCTACTGGGCTCTGTCGGGCTCTGTCGGGCTCTGTCGGGCTCTGTCGGGCTCTGTCGGGCTCTACTGGGCTCTACTGGGCTCTACTGTTCCCTGTCGGGCCCTGTCGGGCCCTGTCGGGCCCTGTCGGGCTCTGTCGGGCTCTGTCGGGCTCTGTCGGGCTCTGTCGGGCTCTACTGGGCCCTGTCGGGCTCTGTCGGGCTCTGTCGGGCTCTGTCGGGCTCTGTCGGGCCCTGTCGGGCTCTGTCGGGCTCTACTGGGCTCTGTCGGGCTCTACTGGGCCCTGTCGGGCCCTGTCGGGCCCTGTCGGGCTCTGTCGGGCTCTACTGGGCTCTGTCGGGCTCTGTCGGGCTCTGTCGGGCTCTACTGGGCCCTGTCGGGCTCTGTCGGGCCCTGTCGGGCTCTGTCGGGCTCTGTCGGGCTCTGTCGGGCGCTACTGGGCTCTGTCGGGCTCTACTGGGCTCTACTGGGCCCTGTCGGGCTCTGTCGGACTCTGTCGGGCTCTGTCGGGCTCTACTGGGCTCTGTCGGGCTCTGTCGGGCTCTGTCGGGCTCTGTCGGGCCCTGTCGGGCCCTGTCGGGCCCTGTCGGGCTCTGTCGGGCTCTGTCGGGCTCTACTGGGCCCTGTCGGGCTCTGTCGGGCCCTGTCGGGCTCTGTCGGGCTCTACTGGGCCCTGTCGGGCCCTGTCGGGCCCTGTCGGGCTCTGTCGGGCTCTGTCGGGCCCTGTCGGGCTCTGTCGGGCTCTGTCGGGCTGTGTCGGGCTCTGTCGGGCTCTACTGGGCTCTACTGGGCTCTGTCGGGCTCTGTCAGGCTCTGTCAGGCTCTGTCGTGCTCTGTCGGGCTCTACTGGGCCCTGTCGGGCCCTGTCGGGCTCTGTCGGGCTCTGTCGGGCTCTACTGGGCCCTGTCGGGCCCTGTCGGGCCCTGTCGGGCTCTGTCGGGCTCTGTCGGGCTCTGTCGGGCTCTACTGGGCTCTACTGGGCTCTGTCGGGCTCTGTCGGGCTCTGTCGGGCTCTGTCGGGCCCTGTCCGGCTCTGTCCGGCTCTGTCGGGCTCTGTCGTGCCCTGTCGGGCTCTATGGGGCCCTGTCGGGCCCTGTCGGGCCCTGTCGGGCTCTCTCGGGCCCTGTCGGGCCCTGTCGGGCTCTGTCGGGCTCTGTCGGGCCCTGTCGGGCTCTGTCGGGCTCTGTCGGGCTCTGTCGGGCTCTACTGGGCCCTGTCGGGCCCTGTCGGGCCCTGTCGGGCTCTGTCGGGCTCTGTCGGGCTCTACTGGGCTCTGTCGGGCTCTGTCGGGCCCTGTCGGGCTCTGTCGGGCTCTGTCGGGCTCTACTGGGCCCTGTCGGGCCCTGTCGGGCCCTGTCGGGCCCTGTCGGGCCCTGTCGGGCCCTGTCGGGCTCTGTCGGGCTCTGTCGGGCTCTACTGGGCTCTGTCGGGCCGTGTCGGGCCCTGTCGGGCTCTGTCGGGCTCTGTCGGGCCCTGTCGGGCCCTGTCGGGCTCTGTCGGGCCCTGTCGGGCTCTGTCGGGCTCTGTCGGGCCCTGTCGGGCCCTGTCGGGCCCTGTCGGGCTCTGTCGGGCTCTGTCGGGCTCTGTCGGGCTCTACTGGGCCCTGTCGGGCTCTGTCGGGCTCTGTCGGGCTCTGTCGGGCTCTGTCGGGCTCTGTCGGGCTCTACTGGGCCCTGTTGGGCTCTGTCGGGCTCTGTCGGGCCCTGTCGGGCTCTGTCAGGCTCTGTCGGGCTCTGTCGGGCTCTACTGGGCCCTGTCGGGCCCTGTCGGGCTCTGTTGGGCCCTGTCGGGCTCTGTCGGGCTCTGTCGGGCTCTACTGGGCCCTGTCGGGCCCTGTCGGCCTCTGTCGGGATCTACTGGGCCCTGTCGGGCTCTGTCGGGCTCTGTCGGGCTCTGTCGGGCTCTGTCGGGCTCTACTGGGCTCTACTGGGCTCTGTCGGGCTCTGTCGGGCTCTACTGGGCCCTGTCAGGCCCTGTCGGGCCCTGTCGGGCTCTGTCGGGCTCTACTGGGCTCTGTCGGGCTCTGTCGGGCTCTGTCGGGCTCTACTGGGCTCTGTCGGGCTCTGTCGGGCTCTGTCGGGCTCTACTGGGCCCTGTCGGGCTCTGTCGGGCTCTGTCGGGCTCTGTCGGGCCCTGTCGGGCCCTGTCGGGCTCTGTCGGGCCCTGTCGGGCTCTGTCGGGCTCTGTCGGGATCTGTCGGGCTCTACTGGGCTCTGTCGGGTTCTGTTGGGCTCTGTCGGGCTCTGTCGGGCTCTGTCGGGCTCTACTGGGCCCTGTCGGGCCCTGTCGGGCCCTGTCGGGCCCTGTCGGGCTCTGTCGGGCCCTGTCGGGCCCTGTCGGGCGCTGTCGGGCTCTGTCGGGCTCTGTCGGGCTCTACTGGGCCCTGTCGGGCTCTGTCGGGCTCTGTCGGGCCCTGTCGGGCCCTGTCGGGCTCTGTCGGGCTCTACTGGGCCCTGTCGGGCTCTGTCGGGCTCTGTCGGGCTCTGTCGGGCTCTGTCGGGCCCTGTCGGGCTCTGTCGGGCTCTGTCGGGCTCTACTGGGCTCTGTCGGGCTCTACTGGGCTCTACTGGGCCCTGTCGGGCTCTGTCGGGCTCTGTCGGGCTCTGTCGGGCTCTGTCTGGCTCTGTCGGGCTCTGTCGGGCTCTGTCGGTCTCTACTGGGCCCTGTCGGGACCTGTCGGGCCCTGTCGGGCCCTGTCGGGCTCTGTCGGGCTCTGTCGGGCTCTGTCGGGCTCTGTCGGGCTCTACTGGGCTCTGTCGGGCTCTGTCGGGCTCTGTCGGGCTCTACTGGGCTCTGTTGGGCTCTGTCGGGCTCTGTCGGGCTCAACTGGTCTCTTTCGGGCTCTGTCGGGTTCTGTCGGGCTCTGTCGGGCTCTACTGGGCTCTGTCGGGCTCTGTCGGGCTCTACTGGGCCCTGTCGGGCCCTGTCGGGCTCTGTCGGGGCCTGTCGGGCTCTGTCGGGCTCTGTCGGGCTCTGTCGGGCTCTACTGGGCCCTGTCGGGCCCTGTCGGGCTCTGTCGGGCTCTGTCAAGCTCTGTCGGGCTCTGTCGGGCTCTACTGGGCCCTGTCGGGCCCTGTCGGGCCCTGTCGGGCTCTGTCGGGCTCTGTCGGGCTCTGTCGGGCTCTACTGGGCTCTGTCGGGCTCTGTTGGGTTCTGTCGGGCTCTGTCGGGCTCTGTCGGGCTCTAGTGGGCTCTGTCGGGCCCTGTCGGGCTCTGTCGGGCTCTACTGGGCTCTACTGTTCCCTGTCGGGCCCTGTCGGGCCCTGTCGGGCCCTGTCGGGCTCTGTCGGGCTCTGTCGGGCTCTGTTGGGCTCTGTCGGGCCCTGTCGGGCCCTGTCGGGCTCTGTCGGGCTCTACTGGGCCCTGTCGGGCTCTGTCGGGCTCTGTCGGGCCCTGTCGGGCTCTGTCGGGCTCTACTGGGCCCTGTCGGGCTCTGTCGGGCTCTGTCGGGCTCTGTCGGGCTCTGTCGGGCTCTGTCGGGCCCTGTCGGGCCCTGTCGGGCTCTGTCGGGCTCTGTCGGGCCCTGTCGGGCTCTGTCGGGCCCTGTCGGGCCCTGTCGGGCTCTGTCGGGCTCTGTCGGGCTCTGTCGGGCTCTGTCGGGCTCTACTGGGCTCTGTCGGGCTCTACTGGGCTCTACTGGGCTCTGTCGGGCTCTGTCGGGCTCTGTCGGGCTCTGTCGGGCTCTGTCGGGCTCTACTGGGCTCTGTCGGGCCCTGTCGGGCTCTGTCGGGCTCTGTCGGGCCCTGTCGGGCTCTGTCGGGCTCTGTCGGGCTCTACTGGGCTCTGTCGGGCTCTACTGGGCTCTACTGGGCCCTGTCGGGCTCTGTCGGGCTCTGTCGGGCTCTGTCGGGCTCTGTCGGGCTCTGTCGGGCTCTACTGGGCTCTGTCGGGCTCTGTCGGGCTCTGTCGGGCTCTGTCGGGCTCTACTGGGCTCTGTTGGGCTCTGTCGGGCTCTGTCGGGCTCAACTGGTCTCTTTCGGGCTCTGTCGGGCTCTGTCGGGCTCTGTCGGGCTCTACTGGGCTCTGTCGGGCTCTGTCGGGCTCTACTGGGCCCTGTCGGGCCCTGTCGGGCCCTGTCGGGCTCTGTCGGGGCCTGTCGGGCTCTGTCGGGCTCTGTCGGGCTCTGTCGGGCTCTGTCGGGCTCTGTCGGGCTCTACTGGGCCCTGTCGGGCCCTGTCGGGCTCTGTCGGGCTCTGTCAAGCTCTGTCGGGCTCTGTCGGGCTCTACTGGGCCCTGTCGGGCCCTGTCGGGCCCTGTCGGGCTCTGTCGGGCTCTGTCGGGTTCTGTCGGGCTCTACTGGGCTCTGTCGGGCTCTGTTGGGTTCTGTCGGGCTCTGTCGGGCTCTGTCGGGCTCTAGTGGGCTCTGTCGGGCCCTGTCGGGCTCTGTCGGGCTCTACTGGGCTCTACTGTTCCCTGTCGGGCCCTGTCGGGCCCTGTCGGGCTCTGTCGGGCTCTGTCGGGCTCTGTTGGGCTCTGTCGGGCCCTGTCGGGCCCTGTCGGGCTCTGTCGGGCTCTACTGGGCCCTGTCGGGCTCTGTCGGGCTCTGTCGGGCCCTGTCGGGCTCTGTCGGGCTCTACTGGGCCCTGTCGGGCCCTGTCGGGCTCTGTCGGGCTCTGTCGGGTTCTGTCGGGCTCTGTCGGGCTCTGTCGGGCCCTGTCGGGCCCTGTCGGGCTCTGTCGGGCTCTGTCGGGCCCTGTCGGGCTCTGTCGGGCCCTGTCGGGCCCTGTCGGGCTCTGTCGGGCTCTGTCGGGCTCTGTCGGGCTCTACTGGGCTCTGTCGGGCTCTACTGGGCTCTGTCGGGCTCTGTCGGGCTCTGTCGGGTTCTACTGGGCTCTGTCGGGCCCTGTCGGGCCCTGTCGGGCTCTGTCGGGCTCTGTCGGGCTCTGTCGGGCTCTACTGGGCCCTGTCGGGCCCTGTCGGGCTCTGTCGGGCTCTATCGGGCCCTGTCGGGCCCTGTCGGGCTCTGTCGGGCTCTACTGGGCCCTGTCGGGCCCTGTCGGGCTCTGTCGGGCTCTGTTGGGCTCTGTCGGGCCCTGTCGGGCTCTACTGGGCTAAACTGGGCTCTGTCGGGCCCTGTCGGGCCCTGTCGGGTCCTGTCGGACTCGGTCGGGCTCTGTCGGGCTCTGTCGGGCTCTGTCGGGCTCTGTCGGGCTCTACTGGGCTCTGTCGGGCTCTGTCGGGCTCTGTCGGGCTCTGTCGGGCTCTGTCGGGCTCTACTGGGCTAAACTGGGCTCTGCCGGGCCCTGTCGGGCTCTGTCGGGCTCTGTCGGGCTCTGTCGGGCTCTACTGGGCTCTACTGGGCTCTGTCGGGCTCTGTCGGGCTCTGTCGGGCTCTACTGGGCTCTGTCGGGCTCTGTCGGGCTCTGTCGGGCCCTGTCGGGCTCTGTCGGGCTCTGTCGGGCTCTGTCGGGCTCTGTCGGGCTCTGTCGGGCTCTGTCGGGCTCTACTGGGCTCTACTGTTCCCTGTCGGGCCCTGTCGGGCTCTGTCGGGCTCTGTCGGGCCCTGTCGGGCTCTGTCGGGCTCTGTCGGGCTCTACTCTACTCTACTGGGCTCTGTCGGGCCCTGTCGGGCTCTGTCGGGCTCTGTCGGGCTCTGTCGGGCTCTGTCGGGCCCTGTCGGGCCCTGTCAGGCTCTGTCGGGCTCTACTGGGCTCTACTGTTCCCTGTCGGGCTCTGTCGGGCTCTGTCGGGCTCTGTCGGGCTCTACTGGGCTCTACTGTTCCCTGTCGGGCCCTGTCGGGCCCTGTCGGGCTCTGTCGGGCTCTGTCGGGCCCTGTCGGGCCCTGTCGGGCTCTGTCGGGCTCTGTCGGGCTCTGTCGGGCTCTGTCGGGCTCTGTCGGGCTCTACTGGGCTCTACTGTTCCCTGTCGGGCCCTGTCGGGCCCTGTCGGGCTCTGTCGGGCTCTGTCGGGCCCTGTCGGGCTCTACTGGGCTCTGTCGGGCTCTACTGGGCTCTACTGGGCTCTGTCGGGCTCTGTCGGGCTCTGTCGGGCTCTACTAGGCTCTACTGGGCTCTACTGTTCCCTGTCGGGCCCTGTCGGGCCCTGTCGGGCCCTGTCGGGCTCTGTCGGGCTCTGTCGGGCTCTGTCGGGCTCTGTCGGGCTCTGTCGGGCTCTGTCGGGCCCTGTCGGGCCCTGTCTGGCTCTGTCTGGCTCTGTCGGGCCCTACTGGGCTCTACTGGGCCCTGTCGGGCCCTGTCGGGCCCTGTCGGGCTCTGTCGGGCTCTGTCGGGCTCTGTCGGGCTCTGTCGGGCTCTACTGGGCTAAACTGGGCTCTGTCGGGCCCTGTCGGGCTCTGTCGGGCTCTGTCGGGGTCTGTCGGGCTCTGTTGGGCTCTACTGGGCTCTACTGGGCTCTGTCAGGCTCTGTCGGACTCTGTCGGGCTCTGTCGGGCTCTACTGGGCTCTACTGGGCGCTGTCGGGCCCTGTCGGGCTCTGTCGGGCTCTGTCGGGCTCTACTGGGCTCTACTGGGCTCTGTCGGGCTCTGTCGGGCCCTGTCGGGCTCTGTCGGGCTCTGTCGGGCTCTGTCGGGCCCTGTCGGGCTCTGTCGGGATCTGTCGGGCCCTGACGGGCTCTGTCGGGCTCTGTCGGGCTCTGTCGGGCTCTACTTGTCTCTACTGTTCCCTGTCGGGCTCTGTCGGGCCCTGTCGGGCTCTGTCGAGCTCTGTCGGGCTCTACTGGGCTCTACTGGGCTCTGTCGGGCCCTGTCGGGCCCTGTCGGGCCCTGTCGGGCTCTGTCGGGCTCTGTCGGGCTCTGTCGGGCTCTGTCGGGCTCTACTGGGCTCTACTGTTCCCTGTCGGGCCCTGTCGGGCCCTGTCGGGCTCTGTCGGGCTCTGTCGGGCTCTGTCGGGCTCTGTCGGGCTCTGTCGGGCTCTGTCGGGCTCTGTCGGGCTCTGTCGGGCTCTACTGGGCTCTACTGGGCTCTACTGTTCCCTGTCGGGCCCTGTCGGGCTCTGTCGGGCCCTGTCGGGCTCTGTCGGGCTCTACTGGGCTCTACTGGGCTCTGTCGGGCTCTGTCGTGCCCTGTCGGGCTCTGTCGGGCTCTGTCGGGCCCTGTCGGGCTCTGTCGGGCCCTGTCGGGCTCTGTCGGGCCCTGTCGGGCCCTGTCGGGCTCTGTCGGGCTCTGTCGGGCCCTGTCGGGCTCTGTCGGGCTCTGTCGGGCTCTGTCGGGCTCTGTCGGGCTCTACTGGGCTCTGTCGGGCCCTGTCGGGCCCTGTCGGGCCCTGTCGGGCTCTGTCGGGCTCTGTCGGGCTCTGTCGGGCTCTACTGGGCTCTGTCGAGCCCTGTCGGGCCCTGTCGGGCTCTGTCGGGCTCTGTCGGGCCCTGTCGGGCCCTGTCGGGCTCTGTCGGGCTCTGTCGGGGTCTACTGGGCCCTGTCGGGCCCTGTCGGGCTCTGTCGGGCCCTGTCGGGCCCTGTCGGGCCCTGTCGGGCTCTGTCGGGCTCTGTCGGGCTCTACTGGGCCCTGTCGGGCTCTGTCGGGCTCTGTCGGGCTCTGTCGGGCTCTGTCGGGCTCTACTGGGCCCTGTCGGGCTCTGTCGGGCTCTGTCGGGCTCTGTCGGGCCCTGTCGGGCCCTGTCGGGCTCTGTCAGGCTCTGTCGGGCTCTGTCGGGCTCTACTGGGCCCTGTCGGGCTCTGTCGGGCCCTGTCGGGCTCTACTGGGCTCTACTGGGCTCTGTCGGGCTCTGTCGGGCTCTACTGGGCCCTGTCGGGCCCTGTCGGGCTCTGTCGGGCTCTACTGTGCTCTGTCGGGCTCTGTCGGGCTCTGTCAGGCTCTGTCGGGCTCTGTCGGGCTCTGTCGGGCTCTACTGGGCCCTGTCGGGCTCTGTCGGGCTCTGTCGGGCCCTGTTGGGCCCTGTCGGGCTCTGTCGGGCCTTGTCGGGCTCTGTCGGGCCCTGTCGGGCCCTGTCGGGCCCTGTCGGGCTCTGTCGGGCTCTGTCGGGCTCTGTCGGGCTCTGTCGGGCTCTGTCGGGCTCTACTGGGCTCTGTCGGGCTCTGTCGGGCCCTGTCGGGCCCTGTCGGGCCCTGTCGGGCTCTGTCGGGCCCTGTCGGGCCCTGTCGGGCTCTGTCGGGCTCTGTCGGGCTCTGTCGGGCTCTGTCGGGCTCTACTGGGCCCTGTCGGGTTCTGTCGGGCTCTGTCGGGTTCTGTCGGGCTCTACTGGGCCCTGTCGGGCCCTGTCGGGCTCTGTCGGGCTCTGTCGGGCTCTGTCGGGCTCTGTCGGGCTCTGTTGGGATCTACTGGACTAAACTGGGCTCTGTCGGGCCCTGTCGGGCCCTGTCGGGCTCTGTCGGGCTCTGTCGGGCTCTGTCGGGCTCTACTGGGCTAAACTGGGCCCTGTCGGGCCCTGTCGGGCCCTGTCGGGCTCTGTCGGGCTCTGTAGGGCTCTGTTGGGATCTACTGGGCTAAACTGGGCTCTGTCGGGCCCTGTCGGGCCCTGTCGGGCTCTGTCGGGCTCTGTCGGGCTCTACTGGGCTAAACTGGGCCCTGTCGGGCCCTGTTGGGCCCTGTCGGGCTCTGTCGGGCTCTCTTGGGATCTACTGGGCTAAACTGGGCCCTGTCGGGCCCTGTCGGGCCCTGTCGGGCTCTGTCGGGCTCTGTCGGGCTCTGTCGGGCTCTGTCGGGCTCTGTCGGGCTCTACTGGGCTCTACTGGGCTCTACTGTTCCCTGTCGGGCCCTGTCGGGCTCTGTCGGGCCCTATCGGGCTCTGTCGGGCTCTACTGGGCTCTACTGGGCTCTGTCGGGCTCTGTCGTGCCCTGTCGGGCTCTGTCGGGCTCTGTCGGGCCCTGTCGGGCTCTGTCGGGCCCTGTCGGGCTCTGTCGGGCCCTGTCGGGCCCTGTCGGGCTCTGTCGGGCCCTGTCGGGCCCTGTCGGGCTCTGTCGGGCTCTGTCGGGCTCTGTCGGGCTCTACTGGGCTCTGTCGGGCCCTGTCGGGCCCTGTCGGGCCCTGTCGGGCTCTGTCGGGCTCTGTCGGGCTCTGTCGGGCTCTACTGGGCTCTGTCGAGCCCTGTCGGGCCCTGTCGGGCTCTGTCGGGCTCTGTCGGGCCCTGTCGGGCCCTGTCGGGCTCTGTCGGGCTCTGTCGGGATCTACTGGGCCCTGTCGGGCCCTGTCGGGCTCTGTCGGGCCCTGTCGGGCCCTGTCGGGCCCTGTCGGGCTCTGTCGGGCTCTGTCGGGCTCTACTGGGCCCTGTCGGACTCTGTCGGGCTCTGTCGGGCTCTGTCGGGCTCTGTCGGGCTCTGTCGGGCTCTACTGGGCTCTGTCGGGCTCTGTCGGGCCCTGTCGGGCCCTGTCGGGCCCTGTCGGGCTCTGTCAGGCTCTGTCGGGCTCTGTCGGGCTCTGCTGGGCCCTGTCGGGCTCTGTCGGGCCCTGTCGGGCTCTACTGGGCTCTACTGGGCTCTGTCGGGCTCTGTCGGGCTCTACTGGGCCCTGTCGGGCCCTGTCGGGCCCTGTCGGGCTCTGTCGGGCTCTACTGTGCTCTGTCGGGCTCTGTCGGGCTCTGTCGGGCTCTGTCGGGCTCTGTCGGGCTCTGTCGGGCTCTGTCGGGCCCTGTCGGGCTCTGTCGGGCTCTACTGTGCTCTGTCGGGCCCTGTCGGGCTCTGTCGGGCCCTGTTGGGCCCTGTCGGGCCTTGTCGGGCTCTGTCGGGCTCTGTCGGGCCCTGTCGGGCCCTGTCGGGCTCTGTCGGGCTCTGTCGGGCTCTGTCGGGCTCTGTCGGGCTCTGTCGGGCTCTACTGGGCTCTGTCGGGCCCTGTCGGGCCCTGTCGGGCTCTGTCGGGCCCTGTCGGGCCCTGTCGGGCTCTGTCGGGCCCTGTCGGGCCCTGTCGGGCTCTGTCGGGCTCTGTCGGGCTCTGTCGGGCTCTGTCGGGCTCTGTCGGGCTCTGTCGGGCTCTACTGGGCCCTGTCGGGTTCTGTCGGGCTCTGTCGGGCTCTGTCGGGCTCTGTCGGGCCCTGTCGGTCTCTGTCGGGCTCTGTCGGGCTCTACTGGGCTCTACTGGGCTCTGTCGGGCCCTGTCGGGCCCTGTCGGGCCCTGTCGGGATCTGTCGGGCTCTGTCGGGCTCTGTCGGGCTCTACTGGGCTCTGTCGGGCTCTGTCGGGCTCTACTGGGCCCTGTCGGGCCCTGTCAAGCCCTGTCGGGCTCTGTCGGGCGCTGTCGGGCTCTACTGGGCTCTGTCGGGCTCTCTCGGGCTCTGTCGGGCTCTACTGGGCCCTGTCGGGCCCTGTCAAGCCCTGTCGGGCTCTGTCGGGCTCTGTCGGGCTCTGTCGGGCTCTGTCGGGCTCTACTGGGCTCTGTCGGGTTCTGTCGGGATCTGTCGGGCTCTGTCGGGTTCTGTCGGGCTCTACTGGGCTCTGTCGGGCTCTGTCGGGCCCTGTCGGGCTCTGTCGGGCTCTACTGGGCCCTGTCGGGCTCTGTCGGGCTCTGTCGGGCCCTATCGGGCCCTGTCGGGCTCTGTCGGGCCCTGTCGGGCCCTGTCGGGCTCTGTCGGGCTCTGTCGGGCCCTGTCGGGCTCTGTCGGGCTCTACTGGGCTCTACTGGGCTCTGTCGGGCTCTGTCGTGCCCTGTCGGGCTCTGTCGGGCTCTGTCGGGCCCTGTCGGGCTCTGTCGGGCCCTGTCGGGCTCTGTCGGGCCCTGTCGGGCCCTGTCGGGCTCTGTCGGGCTCTGTCGGGCCCTGTCGGGCTCTGTCGGGCTCTGTCGGGCTCTGTCGGGCTCTGTCGGGCTCTACTGGGCTCTGTCGGGCCCTGTCGGGCCCTGTCGGGCCCTGTCGGGCTCTGTCGGGCTCTGTCGGGCTCTGTCGGGCTCTACTGGGCTCTGTCGAGCCCTGTCGGGCCCTGTCGGGCTCTGTCGGGCTCTGTCGGGCCCTGTCGGGCCCTGTCGGGCTCTGTCGGGCTCTGTCGGGGTCTACTGGGCCCTGTCGGGCCCTGTCGGGCTCTGTCGGGCCCTGTCGGGCCCTGTCGGGCCCTGTCGGGCTCTGTCGGGCTCTGTCGGGCTCTACTGGGCCCTGTCGGGCTCTGTCGGGCTCTGTCGGGCTCTGTCGGGCTCTGTCGGGCTCTACTGGGCCCTGTCGGGCTCTGTCGGGCTCTGTCGGGCTCTACTGGGCTCTACTGGGCTCTGTCGGGCCCTGTCAGGCCCTGTCGGGCCCTGTCGGGCTCTGTCGGGCTCTGTCGGGCTCTGTCGGGCTCTACTGGGCTCTGTCGGGCTCTGTCGGGCTCTACTGGGCCCTGTCGGGCCCTGTCAAGCCCTGTCGGGCTCTGTCGGGCGCTGTCGGGCTCTACTGGGCTCTGTCGGGCTCTCTCGGGCTCTGTCGGGCTCTACTGGGCCCTGTCGGGCCCTGTCAAGCCCTGTCGGGCTCTGTCGGGCTCTGTCGGGCTCTGTCGGGCTCTGTCGGGCTCTGTCGGGCTCTACTGGGCTCTGTCGGGTTCTGTCGGGTTCTGTCGGGCTCTGTCGGGTTCTGTCGGGCTCTACTGGGCTCTGTCGGGCTCTGTCGGGCCCTGTCGGGCCCTGTCGGGCTCTGTCGGGCTCTACTGGGCCCTGTCGGGCCCTGTCGGGCCCTGTCGGGCTCTGTCGGGCTCTGTCAGGCTCTGTCGGGCTCTACTGGGCTCTACTGGGCTCTGTCGGGCTCTACTGGGCCCTGTCGGGCCCTGTCGGGCTCTGTCGGGCTCTGTCGGGCTCTACTGGGCCCTGTCGGGCTCTGTCGGGCCCTGTCGGGCTCTGTCGGGCTCTGTCGGGCTCTGTCGGGCCCTGTCGGGCTCTGTCGGGCTCTGTCGGGCTCTACTGGGCTCTACTGGGCTCTGTCGGGCTCTGTCGGGCTCTACTGGGCCCTGTCGGGCCCTGTCGGGCCCTGGCGGGCTCTGTCGGGCTCTGTCGGGCTCTGTCGGGCTCTGTCGGGCCCTGTCGGGCCCTGTCGGGCCCTGTCGGGCTCTGTCGGGCTCTGTCGGGCTCTGTCGGGCTCTACTGGGCTCTACTGTTCCCTGTCGGGCCCTGTCGGGCTCTGTCGGGCTCTACTGGTCTCTACTGGGCTCTACTGGGCTCTGTCGGGCCCTGTCGGGCCCTGTCGGGATCTGTCGTGCTCTGTCGGGCTCTGTCGGGCTCTGTCGGACTCTACTGGGCTCTGTCGGGCTCTGTCGGGCTCTGTCGGGCTCTGTCAGGCTCTGTCGGGCTATACTGGGCTCTGTCGGGTTCTGTCGGGTTCTGTCGGGCCCTGTCGGGCCCTGTCGGGCCCTGTCGGGCCCTGTCGGGCTCTGTCGGGCTCTGTCGGGCTCTACTGGGCCCTGTCGGGCTCTGTCGGGCTCTGTCGGGCCCTGTCGGGCCCTGTCGGGCCCTGTCGGGCTCTGTCGGGCTCTGTCGGGCTCTACTGGGCCCTGTCGGGCCCTGTCGGGCCCTGTCGGGCTCTGTCGGGCTCTACTGGTCTCTACTGGGCTCTACTGGGCTCTGTCGGGCCCTGTCGGGCCCTGTCGGGCCCTGTCGGGATCTGTCGTGCTCTGTCGGGCTCTGTCGGGCTCTACTGGGCTCTGTCGGGCTCTGTCGGGCTCTGTCGGGCTCTGTCAGGCTCTGTCGGGCTATACTGGGCTCTGTCGGGTTCTGTCGGGCTCTGTCGGGCTCTGTCGGGCTCTGTCGGGCCCTGTCGGGCCCTGTCGGGCTCTGTCGGGCTCTGTCGGGCTCTACTGGACCCTGTCGGGCTCTGTCGGGCTCTGTCGGGCCCTGTCGGGCCCTGTCGGGCCCTGTCGGGCTCTGTCGGGCTCTGTCGGGCTCTACTGGGCCCTGTCGGGCCCTGTCGGGCTCTGTCGGGCTCTGTCGGTCTCTACTGGGCTCTGTCGGGCTCTGTCGGGTTCTGTCGGGCTCTGTCGGGCTCTACTGGGCTCTACTGGGCTCTGTCAGGCTCTGTCGGGCTCT
Source organism: Caloenas nicobarica (assembly GCF_036013445.1). NCBI lineage: Eukaryota > Metazoa > Chordata > Aves > Columbiformes > Columbidae > Caloenas > Caloenas nicobarica. The sequence goes on from NC_088275.1 coordinate 3,430,776, forward strand.
TCTGGGCCCTGTCGGGCTCTGTCGGAATCTGTCGGGCTCTGTCGGGCTCTACTGGGCCCTGTCGGGCCCTGTCGGGCCCTGTCGGGCTCTGTCGGGCTCTACTGGGCCCTGTCGGGCTCTGTCGGGCTCTGTCGGGCTCTGTCGGGCTCTACTGGGCTCTACTGGGCTCTGTCGGGCTCTGTCGGGCTCTACTGGGCCCTGTCGGGCCCTGTCGGGCTCTGTCGGGCTCTGTCGGGCTCTGTCGGGCTCTACTGGGCCCTGTCGGGCCCTGTCGGTCTCTGTCGGGCTCTGTCGGGCCCTGTCGGGCTCGGTCGGGCTCTGTCAGGCTCTGTCGGGCTCTACTGGGCTCTACTGGGCTCTGTCGGGCTCTGTCGGACTCTACTGGGCTCTGTCGGGCTCTGTCGGGTTCTGTGGGGCTCTACTTGTCTCTACTGTTCCCTGTCGGGCCCTGTTGGGCCCTGTCGGGCCCTGTCGGGCTCTGTCGGGCTCTGTCGGGCTCTATTGGGCTCTGTCGGGCTCTGTCGGGCTCTGTCGGGCTCTGTCGGGCTCTGTCGGGCTCTGTCGGGTTCTACTGGGCCCTCTCGGGCCCTGTCGGGCCCTGTCGGGCTCTGTCGGGCTCTACTGGGCCCTGTCGGGCCCTGTCGGGCCCTGTCGGGCTCTGTCGGGCTCTGTCAGGCTGTGTCGGGCTCTACTGGCCTCTACTGGGCTCTGTCGGGCTCTGTCGGGCTCTACTGGGCCCTGTCGGGCCCTGTCGGGCTCTGTCGGGCTCTGTCGGGCTCTGTCGGGCTCTACTGGGCCCTGTCGGGCTCTGTCGGGCTCTGTCGGGCCCTGTCGGGCTCTGTCGGGCCCTGTCGGGCCCTGTCGGGCTCTGTCGGGCTCTACTGGCCTCTACTGGGCTCTGTCGGGCTCTGTCGGGCTCTACTGGGCCCTGTCGGGCCCTGTCGGGCCCTGGCGGGCTCTGTCGGGCTCTACTGGGCTCTGTCGGGCTCTGTCGGGCCCTGTCGGGCCCTGTCGGGCTCTGTCGGGCTCTGTCGGGCTCTGTCGGGCTCTACTGGGCTCTACTGTTCCCTGTCGGGCCCTGTCGGGCTCTGTCGGGCTCTACTGGTCTCCACTGGGCTCTACTGGGCTCTGTCGGGCCCTGTCGGGCCCTGTTGGGCCCTGTCGGGATCTGTCGTGCTCTGTCGGGCTCTGTCGGGCTCTACTGGGCTCTGTCGGGCTCTGTCGGGCTCTGTCGGGCTCTGTCGGGCTCTGTCAGGCTCTGTCGGGCTCTACTGGGATCTGTCGGGCTCTGTCGGGCCCTGTCGGGCCCTGTCGGGCCCTGTCGGGCTCTGTCGGGCTCTACTGGGCCCTGTCGGGCTCTGTCGGGCTCTGTCGGGCCCTGTCGGGCCCTGTCGGGCTCTGTCGGGCTCTGTCGGGCTCTACTGGGCCCTGTCGGGCCCTGTCGGGCCCTGTCGGGCTCTGTCGGGCTCTGTCGGGCTCTACTGGGCTCTGTCGGGCTCTGTCGGGTTCTGTCGGTCTCTGTCGGGCTCTGTCGGGCTCTACTGGGCTCTACTGGGCTCTGTCAGGCTCTGTCGGGCTCTTCTGGGCCCTGTCGGGCTCTGTCGGAATCTGTCGGGCTCTGTCGGGCTCTGTCGGGCTCTACTGGGCCCTGTCGGGCCCTGTCGGGCCCTGTCGGGCTCTGTCGGGCTCTACTGGACCCTGTCGGGCCCTGTCGGGCTCTGTCGGGCTCTGTCGGGCTCTGTCGGGCACTACTGGGCTCTACTGGGCTCTGTCGGGCTCTGTCGGGCTCTACTGGGCCCTGTCGGGCCCTGTCGGGCTCTGTCGGGCTCTGTCGGGCTCTGTCGGGCTCTACTGGGCCCTGTCGGGCCCTGTCGGGCTCTGTCGGGCCCTGTCGGGCCCTGTCGGTCTCTGTCGGGCCCTGTCGGGCCCTGTCGGTCTCTGTCGGGCTCTGTCGGGCCCTGTCGGGCTCGGTCGGGCTCTGTCAGGCTCTGTCGGGCTCTACTGGGCTCTACTGGGCTCTGTCGGGCTCTGTCGGGCTCTACTGAGCCCTGTCGGGCCCTGTCGGGCTCTGTCGGGCTCTACTGGGCTCTGTCGGGCTCTGTCGGGCTCTGTCGGGCTCTGTCGGGCCCTGACGGGCTCTGTCGGGCTCTGTCGGGCCCTGTCTTGCTCTGTCGGGCTCTGTCGGGCTCTGTCGGGCTCTACTGGGCTCTGTCGGGCTCTGTCGGGCTCTGTCGGGGTCTGTCGGGCTCTACTGGGCCCTGTCGGTCTCTGTCGGGCTCTGTCGGGCCCTGTCGGGCTCTGTCGGGCTCTGTCGGGCTCTGTCGGGCTCTACTGGGCTCTGTCGGGCTCTACTGGGCTCTACTGGGCCCTGTCGGGCTCTGTCGGACTCTGTCGGGCTCTGTCGGTCTCTACTGGGCTCTGTCGGGCTCTGTCGGGCCCTGTCGGGCCCTGTCGGGCTCTGTCGGGCTCTGTCGGGCCCTGTCGGGCTCTGTCGGGCTCTGTCGGGCTCTGTCGGGCTCTACTGGGCCCTGTCGGGCTCTGTCGGGCTCTGTCGGGTCCTGTCGGGCTCTGTCGGGCCCTGTCGGGCTCTGTCGGGCTCTACTGGGCCCTGTCGGGCCCTGTCGGGCTCTGTCGGGCTCTGTCGGGCCCTGTCGGGCTCTGTCGGGCTGTGTCGGGCTCTGTCGGGCTCTACTGGCCTCTACTGGGCTCTGTCGGGCTCTGTCGGGCTCTGTCGTGCTCTGTCGGGCTCTACTGGGCCCTGTCGGGCCCTGTCGGGCCCTGTCGGGCTCTGTCGGGCTCTGTCGGGCTCTGTCGGGCCCTGTCGGGCCCTGTCGGGCCCTGTCGGGCTCTGTCGGGCTCTACTGGGCTCTGTCGGGCTCTGTCGGGCCCTGTCGGGCTCTGTCGGGCTCTGTCGGGCTCTACTGGGCCCTGTCGGGCTCTGTCGGGCTCTGTCGGGCCCTATCGGGCCCTGTCGGGCTCTGTCGGGCCCTGTCGGGCTCTGTCGGGCTCTGTCGGGCTCTACTGGGTTCTGTCGGGCTCTGTCGGGCTCTGTCGGGCTCTGTCGGGTTCTACTGGGCCCTGTCGGGCCCTGTCGGGCCCTGTCGGGCTCTGTCGGGCTCTACTGGGCCCTGTCGGGCCCTGTCGGGCCCTGTCGGGCTCTGTCGGGCTCTGTCAGGCTCTGTCGGGCTCTACTGGGCTCTACTGGGCTCTGTCGGGCTCTACTGGGCCCTGTCGGGCCCTGTCGGGCTCTGTCGGGCTCTGTCGGGCTCTACTGGGCCCTGTCGGGCTCTGTCGGGCCCTGTCGGGCTCTGTCGGGCCCTGTCGGGCTCTGTCGGGCTCTGTCGGGCTCTGTCGGGCTCTGTCGGGCTCTACTGGGCTCTACTGGGCTCTGTCGGGCTCTGTCGGGCTCTGTCGGGCTCTACTGGGCCCTGTCGGGCCCTGTCGGGCCCTGTCGGGCCCTGTCGGGCTCTGTCGGGCTCTGTCGGGCTCTGTCGGGCTCTGTCGGGCTCTGTCGGGCTCTGTCGGGCCCTGTCGGGCTCTGTCGGGCTCTGTCGGGCTCTGTCGGGCTCTGTCGGGCTCTACTGGGCTCTACTGTTCCCTGTCGGGCCCTGTCGGGCTCTGTCGGGCTCTACTGGTCTCTACTGGGCTCTACTGGGCTCTGTCGGGCCCTGTCGGGCCCTGTCGGGCCCTGTCGGGATCTGTCGGGCTCTGTCGGGCTCTGTCGGGCTCTACTGGGCTCTGTCGGGCTCTGTCGGGCTCTGTTGGGCTCTGTCAGGCTCTGTCGGGCTCTACTGGGCTCTGTCGGGTTCTGTCGGGTTCTGTCGGGCTCTGTCGGGCTCTGTCGGGCCCTGTCGGACCCTGTCGGGCTCTGTCGGGCTCTGTCGGGCTCTACTGGGCCCTGTCGGGCTCTGTCGGGCTCTGTCGGGCCCTGTCGGGCCCTGTCGGGCCCTGTCGGGCTCTGTCGGGCTCTGTCGGGCTCTACTGGGCCCTGTCGGGCCCTGTCGGGCTCTGTCGGGCTCTGTCGGGCTCTACTGGGCTCTGTCGGGCTCTGTCGGGTTCTGTCGGGCTCTGTCGGGCTCTACTGGGCTCTACTGGGCTCTGTCAGGCTCTGTCGGGCTCTTCTGGGCCCTGTCGGGCTCTGTCGGAATCTGTCGGGCTCTGTCGGGCTCTACTGGGCCCTGTCGGGCCCTGTCGGGCCCTGTCGGGCTCTTTCGGGCTCTACTGGGCCCTGTCGGGCCCTGTCGGGCTCTGTCGGGCTCTGTCGGGCTCTACTGGGCTCTACTGGGCTCTGTCGGGCTCTGTCGGGCTCTACTGGGCCCTGTCGGGCCCTGTCGGGCTCTGTCGGGCTCTGTCGGGCTCTGTCGGGCTCTACTGGGCCCTGTCGGGCCCTGTCGGGCCCTGTCGGTCTCTGTCGGGCTCTGTCGGGCCCTGTCGGGCTCGGTCGGGCTCTGTCAGGCTCTGTCGGGCTCTACTGGGCTCTACTGGGCTCTGTCGGGCTCTGTCGGACTCTACTGGGCTCTGTCGGGCTCTGTCGGGTTCTGTGGGGCTCTACTTGTCTCTACTGTTCCCTGTCGGGCCCTGTCGGGCCCTGTCGGGCCCTGTCGGGCTCTGTAGGGCTCTGTAGGGCTCTGTCGGGCTCTACTGGGCTCTGTCGGGCTCTGTCGGGCTTTGTCGGGCTCTACTGGGCCCTGTCGGGCCCTGTCAAGCCCTGTCGGGCTCTGTCGGGCTCTGTCGGGCTCTACTGGGCTCTACTGGGCTCTGTCGGGCTCTGTCGGGCTCTGTCGGGCTCTGTCCTGCTCTACTGGGCTCTGTCGGGCTCTGTCGGGCCCTGTCGGGCTCTGTCGGGCTCTGTCGGGCTCTACTGGGCCCTGTCGGGCTCTGTCGGGCTCTGTCGGGCCCTGTCGGGCCCTATTGGGCCCTGTCGGGCTCTGTCGGGCCCTATCGGGCCCTGTCGGGCTCTGTCGGGCTCTGTCGGGCTCTACTGGGCTCTGTCGGGCTCTGTCGGGTTCTGTCGGGCTCTGTCGGGCTCTGTCGGGCTCTGTCGGGTTCTACTGGGCCCTCTCGGGCCCTGTCGGGCCCTGTCGGGCTCTGTCGGGCTCTACTGGGCCCTGTCGGGCCCTGTCGGGCCCTGTCGGGCCCTGTCGGGCTCGGTCGGGCTCTGTCAGGCTGTGTCGGGCTCTGTCGGGCTCTGTCGGGCTCTACTGGGCCCTGTCGGGCCCTGTCGGGCTCTGTCGGGCCCTATCGGGCTCTGTCGGGCTCTGTCGGGCCCTGTCGGGCTCTACTGGGCCCTGTCGGGCTCTGTCGGGCCCTGTCGGGCTCTGTCGGGCTCTGTCGGGCTCTTTCGGGCCCTGTCGGGCCCTGTCGGGCTCTGTCGGGCTCTACTGGGCTCTACTGGGCTCTGTCGGGCTCTGTCGGGCTCTACTGGGCCCTGTCGGGCCCTGTCGGGCCCTGGCGGGCTCTGTCGGGCTCTACTGGGCTCTGTCGGGCTCTGTCGGGCTCTGTCGGGCCCTGTCGGGCTCTGTCGGGCTCTGTCGGGCTCTGTCGGGCTCTACTGGGCTCTACTGTTCCCTGTCGGGCCCTGTCGGGCTCTGTCGGGCTCTACTGGTCTCTACTGGGATCTACTGGGCTCTGTCGGGCCCTGTCGGGCCCTGTCGGGATCTGTCGTGCTCTGTCGGGCTCTGTCGGGCTCTACTGGGCTCTGTTGGGCTCTGTCGGGCTCTGTCGGGCTCTGTCGGGCTCTACTGGGCTCTGTCGGGCTCTGTCGGGCCCTGTCGGGCCCTGTCGGGCCCTGTCGGGCTCTGTCGGGCTCTGTCGGGCTCTACTGGGCCCTGTCGGGCTCTGTCGGGCTCTGTCGGGCCCTGTCGGGCCCTGTCGGGCTCTGTCGGGCTCTGTCGGGCTCTACTGGGCCCTGTCGGGCCCTGTCGGGCTCTGTCGGGCTCTGTCGGGCTCTACTGGGCTCTGTCGGGCTCTGTCGGGCTCTGTCGGGCTCTGTCGGGTTCTGTCGGTCTCTGTCGGGCTCTGTCGGGCTCTACTGGGCTCTACTGGGGTCTGTCAGGCTCTGTCGGGCTCTTCTGGGCCCTGTCGGGCTCTGTCGGAATCTGTCGGGCTCTGTCGGGCTCTACTGGGCCCTGTCGGGCCCTGTCGGGCCCTGTCGGGCTCTGTCGGGCTCTACTGGACCCTGTCGGGCCCTGTCGGGCCCTGTCGGGCCCTGTCGGGCTCTGTCGGGCTCTGTCGGGCTCTGTCGGGCTCTACTGGGCTCTACTGGGCTCTGTCGGGCTCTGTCGGGCTCTACTGGGCCCTGTCGGGCTCTGTCGGGCTCTGTCGGGCTCTGTCGGGCTCTACTGGGCCCTGTCGGGCCCTGTCGGGCCCTGTCGGTCTCTGTCGGGCCCTGTCGGGCCCTGTCGGTCTCTGTCGGGCTCTGTCGGGCCCTGTCGGGCTCGGTCGGGCTCTGTCAGGCTCTGTCGGGCTCTACTGGGCTCTACTGGGCTCTGTCGGGCTCTGTCGGGCTCTACTGGGCCCTGTCGGGCCCTGTCGGGCTCTGTCGGGCTCTACTGGGCTCTGTCGGGCCCTGTCGGGCTCTGTCGGGCCCTGACGGGCTCTGTCGGGCTCTGTCGGGCCCTGTCTTGCTCTGTCGGGCTCTGTCGGGCTCTGTCGGGCTCTACTGGGCTCTGTCGGGCTCTGTCGGGCTCTGTCGGGGTCTGTCGGGCTCTACTGGGCCCTGTCGGTCTCTGTCGGGCTCTGTCGGGCCCTGTCGGGCTCTGTCGGGATCTGTCGGGCTCTGTCGGGCTCTACTGGGCTCTGTCGGGCTCTACTGGGCTCTACTGGGCCCTGTCGGGCTCTGTCGGACTCTGTCGGGCTCTGTCGGTCTCTACTGGACTCTGTCGGGCTCTGTCGGGCCCTGTCGGGCCCTGTCGGGCTCTGTCGGGCTCTGTCGGGCCCTGTCGGGCTCTGTCGGGCTCTGTCGGGCTCTGTCGGGCTCTACTGGGCCCTGTCGGGCTCTGTCGGGCTCTGTCGGGTCCTGTCGGGCTCTGTCGGGCTCTGTCGGGCCCTGTCGGGCTCTGTCGGGCTCTACTGGGCCCTGTCGGGCCCTGTCGGGCTCTGTCGGGCTCTGTCGGGCCCTGTCGGGCTCTGTCGGGCTGTGTCGGGCTCTGTCGGGCTCTACTGGCCTCTACTGGGCTCTGTCGGGCTCTGTCGGGCTCTGTCGTGCTCTGTCGGGCTCTACTGGGCCCTGTCGGGCCCTGTCGGGCCCTGTCGGGCTCTGTCGGGCCCTGTCGGGCCCTGTCGGTCTCTGTCGGGCCCTGTCGGGCCCTGTCGGGCTCTGTCGGGCTCTGTCGGGCCCTGTCGGGCTCGGTCGGGCTCTGTCAGGCTCTGTCGGGCTCTACTGGGCTCTACTGGGCTCTGTCGGGCTCTGTCGGGCTCTACTGGGCCCTGTCGGGCCCTGTCGGGCTCTGTCGGGCTCTACTGGGCTCTGTCGGGCTCTGTCGGGCTCTGTCGGGCCCTGACGGGCTCTGTCGGGCTCTGTCGGGCCCTGTCTTGCTCTGTCGGGCTCTGTCGGGCTCTGTCGGGCTCTACTGGGCTCTGTCGGGCTCTGTCGGGCTCTGTCGGGGTCTGTCGGGCTCTACTGGGCCCTGTCGGTCTCTGTCGGGCTCTGTCGGGCCCTGTCGGGCTCTGTCGGGATCTGTCGGGCTCTGTCGGGCTCTACTGGGCTCTGTCGAGCTCTACTGGGCTCTACTGGGCCCTGTCGGGCTCTGTCGGACTCTGTCGGGCTCTGTCGGTCTCTACTGGGCTCTGTCGGGCTCTGTCGGGCCCTGTCGGGCCCTGTCGGGCTCTGTCGGGCTTTGTCGGGCCCTGTCGGGCTCTGTCGGGCTCTGTCGGGCTCTGTCGGGCTCTACTGGGCCCTGTCGGGCTCTGTCGGGCTCTGTCGGGTCCTGTCGGGCTCTGTCGGGCTCTGTCGGGCCCTGTCGGGCTCTGTCGGGCTCTACTGGGCCCTGTCGGGCCCTGTCGGGCTCTGTCGGGCTCTGTCGGGCCCTGTCGGGCTCTGTCGGGCCCTGTCGGGCTCTGTCGGGCTCTACTGGCCTCTACTGGGCTCTGTCGGGCTCTGTCGGGCTCTGTCGTGCTCTGTCGGGCTCTACTGGGCCCTGTCGGGCCCTGTCGGGCTCTGTCGGGCTCTGTCGGGCTCTACTGGGCCCTGTCGGGCCCTGTCGGGCTCTGTCGGGCTCTACTGGGCTCTACTGGGCTCTGTCGGGCTCTGTCGTGCCCTGTCGGGCTCTGTCGGGCCCTGTCGGGCCCTGCCGGGCCCTGTCGGGCCCTGCCGGGCTCTGTCGGGCCCTGTCGGGCCCTGTCGGGCCCTGTCGGGCTCTGTCGGGCTCTGTCGGGCTCTGTCGGGCTCTGTCGGGCTCTACTGGGCCCTGTCGGGCCCTGTCGGGCCCTGTCGGGCTCTGTCGGGCTCTGTCGGGCTCTGTCGGGCTCTACTGGGCTCTGTCGGGCTCTACTGGGCTCTGTCGGGCTCTGTCGGGCTCTGTCGGGCTCTGTCGGGCCCTGTCGGGCCCTGTCGGGCTCTCTCAGGCTCTGTCGGGCTCTACTGGGAACTGTTGGGCTCTGTCGGGCTCTGTCGGGCTCTACTGGGCTCTGTCGGGCTCTGTCGGGCTCTGTCGGGCTCTGTTGGGCTCTGTCGGGCCCTGTCGGGCTCTGTCGGGCTCTGTCGGGCCCTGTCGGGCCCTGTCGGGCTCTGTCGGGCCCTGTCGGGCCCTGTCGGGCTCTGTCGGGCTCTGTCGGGATCTACTGGGCCCTGTCGGGCCCTGTCGGGCTCTGTCGGGCTCTGTCGGGCCCTGTCGGGCTCTGTCGGGCTCTGTCGGGCCCTGTCGGGCCCTGTTGGGCCCTGTCGGGCTCTGTCGGGCTCTACTGGGCTCTGTCGGGCTCTGTCGGGCTCTGTCGGGTTCTGTCGGGCTCTACTGGGCCCTGTCGGGCTCTGTCGGGCTCTGTCGGGCCCTGTCGGGCCCTGTCGGGCTCTCTCAGGCTCTGTCGGGCTCTACTGGGAACTGTCGGGCCCTGTCGGGCTCTACTGGGCTCTACTGGGCTCTGTCGGGCTCTGTCGGGCTCTACTGGGCCCTGTCGGGCCCTGTCGGGCCCTGTCGGGCTCTGTCGGGCTCTACTGGGCTCTGTCGGGCTCTACTGGGCTCTGTCGGGCTCTGTCGGGCTCTGTCGGGCTCTGTCGGGCCCTGTCGGGCCCTGTCGGGCTCTCTCAGGCTCTGTCGGGCTCTACTGGGAACTGTTGGGCTCTGTCGGGCTCTGTCGGGCTCTACTGGGCTCTGTCGGGCTCTGTCGGGCTCTGTCGGGCTCTGTTGGGCTCTGTCGGGCCCTGTCGGGCTCTGTCGGGCTCTGTCGGGCCCTGTCGGGCTCTGTCGGGCTCTGTCGGGCCCTGTCGGGCTCTGTCGGGCTCTGTCGGGCTCTGTCGGGCTCTACTGGGCCCTGTCGGGCTCTGTCGGGCTCTGTCGGGCTCTGTCGGGCCCTGTCGGGCTCTGTCGGGCTCTGTCGGGCCCTGTCGGGCTCTGTCGGGCTCTGTCGGGCCCTGTCGGGCTCTGTCGGGCTCTGTCGGGCTCTGTCGGGCTCTGTCGGGCTCTGTCGGGCTCTACTGGGCCCTGTCGGGCTCTGTCGGGCTCTGTCGGGCTCTGTCGGGCCCTGTCGGGCTCTGTCGGGCTCTACTGGGCCCTGTCGGGCCCTGTCGGGCTCTGTCGGGCTCTGTCGGGCTCTGTCGGGCTCTACTGGGCCCTGTCGGGCTCTGTCGGGCTCTGTCGGGCCCTGTCGGGCCCTGTCGGGCTGTGTCGGGCTCTGTCGGGTTCTGTCGGGCTCTACTGGGCCCTGTTGGGCCCTGTCGGGCTCTGTCGGGCTCTATCGGGCCCTGTCGGGCTCTGTCGGGCTCTGTCGGGCTCTGTCGGGCTCTACTGGGCCCTGTCGGGCTCTGTCGGGCTCTGTCGGGCCCTGTCGGGCTCTGTCGGGCTCTGTCGGGCTCTGTCGGGCTCTACTGGGCCCTGTCGGGCTATGTCGGGCTCTACTGGGCCCTGTCGGGTTCTGTCGGGCCCTGTCGGGCCGTGTCGGGCTCTGTCGGGCTCTGTCGGGCTCTGTCGGGCCCTGTCGGGCTCTGTCGGGCTCTGTCGGGCCCTGTCGGGCTCTGTCGGGCTCTGTCGGGCCCTGTTGGGCTCTGTCGGGCTCTGTCGGGATCTGTCGGGCTCTACTGGGCTCTGTCGGGCTCTGTCGGCCTCTATCGGGCTCTGTCGGGCTCTGTCGGGCTCTACTGGGCCCTGTCGGGTTCTGTCGGGCTCTGTCAGGCTCTGTCGGGCCCTGTCGGGGTCTGTCGGGCTCTGTCGGGCTCTGTCGGGCCCTGTCGGGCTCTGTCGGGCCCTGTCGGGCCCTGTCGGGCTCTGTCGGGCTCTGTCGGGCTCTGTCGGGCTCTACTGGGCTCTGTCGGGCTCTACTGGGCCCTGTCGGGCTCTGTCGGGCTCTGTCGGGCTCTGTCGGGCTCTAGTGGGCCCTGTCGGGCCCTGTCGGGCCCTGTCGGGCTCTGTCGGGCTCTGTCGGGCTCTGTCGGGCTCTGTCGGGCTCTGTCGGGCTCTACTGGGCTCTGTCGGGCCCTGTCGGGCCCTGTCGGGCTCTGTCGGGCTCTGTCGGGCTCTGTCGGGCTCAACTGGTCTCTGTCGGGCTCTGTCTGGTTCTGTCTGGTTCTGTCGGGCTCTGTCGGGCTCTGTCGGGCTCTGTCGGGCTCTACTGGGCTCTACTGGGCTCTGTCGGGCTCTGTCGGGCTCTACTGGGCCCTGTCGGGCCCTGTCGGGCTCTGTCGGGTTCTGTCGGGCTCTGTCGGGCTCTGTCGGGCTCTGTCGGGCTGTGTCGGGCTCTACTGGGCCCTGTCGGGCCCTGTCGGGCCCTGTCGGGCTCTGTCGGGCTCTGTCGGGCTCTACTGGGCTCTGTCGGGCTCTGTCGGGTTCTGTCGGGCTCTGTCGGGCTCTGTCGGGCTCTACTGGGCTCTACTGGGCCCTGTCGGGCTCTGTCGGGCTCTGTCGGGCTCTACTGGGCTCTGTCGGGCCCTGTCGGGCCCTGTCGGGCCCTGTCGGGCTCTGTCGGGCTCTGTCGGGCCCTGTCGGGCTCTGTCGGGCTCTGTCGGGCTCTGTCGGGCTCTGTCGGTCTCTACTGGGCCCTGTCGGGCTCTGTCGGGCCCTGTCGGGCTCTGTCGGGCTCTGTCGGGCCCTGTCGGGTTCTGTCCGGCTCTACTGGGCCCTGTCGGGTCCTGTCAGGCTCTGTCGGGCTCTGTCGGGCCCTGTCGGGCCCTGTCGGGCTCTGTCGGGCTCTGTCGGGCTCTGTCGGGCTCTACTGGGCCCTGTCGGGCTCTGTCGGGCTCTGTCGGGCTCTGTCGGGCCCTGTCGGGCCCTGTCGGGCTCTGTCGGGCTCTGTGGGGCCCTGTCGGGCTCTGTCGGGCTCTCCTGGGCCCTGTCGGGCCCTGTCGGGCTCTGTCGGGCTCTGTCGGGCTCTACTGGGCTAAACTGGGCTCTGTCGGGCCCTGTCGGGCCCTGTCGGGCTCTGTCGGGCTCTGTCGGGCTCTGTCGGGCTCTACTGGGCTCTGTCGGGCTCTGTCGGGCTCTGTCGGGCTCTGTCGGGCTCTGTCGGGCTCTACTGGGCTCTACTGGGCTCTGTCGGGCTCTGTCGGGCTCTGTCGGGCCCTGTCGGGCTCTGTCGGGCTCTGTCGGGCTCTACTGGGCTCTACTGGGCTCTGTCGGGCTCTGTCGGGTCCTGTCGGGCTCTGTCGGGTCCTGTCGGGCTCTGTCGGGCCCTGTCGGGCTCTGTCGGGCCCTGTCGGTCTCTGTCGGGCTCTACTTGTCTCTTCTGTTCCCTGTCGGGCCCTGTCGGGCTCTGTCGGGCTCTGTCGGGCCCTGTCGGGCCCTGTCGGGCTCTGTCGGGCTCTGTCGGGCTCTACTGGGCCCTGTCGGGCCCTGTCGGGCCCTGTCGGGCTCTGTCGGGCTCTGTGGGGCTCTGTCGGGCTCTACTGGGCTCTGTCGAGCCCTGTCGGGCCCTGTCGGGTCCTGTCGGGCTCTGTCGGGCCCTGTCGGGCCCTGTCGGGCTCTGTCGGGCTCTGTCGGGATCTACTGGGCCCTGTCGGGCCCTGTCGGGCCCTGTCGGGCCCTGTCGGGCTCTGTCGGGCTCTGTCGGGATGTGTCGGGCTCTACTGGGCCCTGTCGGGCTCTGTCGGGCTCTGTCGGGCTCTGTCGGGCTCTACTGGGCCCTGTCGGGCTCTGTCGGGCCCTGTCGGGCCCTGTCGGGCTCTCTCAGGCTCTGTCGGGCTCTGTCGGGCTCTACTGGGAACTGTCGGGCTCTGTCGGGCCCTGTCGGGCTCTACTGGGCTCTACTGGGCTCTGTCGGGCTCTGTCGGGCTCTACTGGGCCCTGTCGGGCCCTGTCGGGCCCTGTCGGGCTCTGTCGGGCTCTACTGGGCTCTGTCGGGCTCTGTCGGGCTCTGTCGGGCTCTGTCGGGCTCTACTGGGCCCTGTCGGGCTCTGTCGGGCTCTGTCGGGCTCTGTCGGGCTCTGTCGGGCCCTGTTGGGCCCTGTCGGGCCCTCTCGGGCTCTGTCGGGCTCTGTCGGGCTCTGTCGGGCTCTGTCGGGCCCTGTCGGGCTCTGTTGGGCTCTGTCGGGCTCTGTCGGGCTCTGTCGGGCTCTACTGGGCCCTGTCGGGCTCTGTCGGGCTCTGTCGGGCCCTGTCGGGCTCTGTCGGGCTCTGTCGGGCTCTGTCGGGCTCTACTGGGCCCTGTCGGGCTCTGTCGGGCTCTGTCGGGCCCTGTCGGGCTCTGTCGGGCTCTACTGGGCCCTGTCGGGCCCTGTCGGGCCCTGTCGGGCTCTGTCGGGCTCTGTCGGGCTCTGTCGGGCTCTACTGGGCCCTGTCGGGCCCTGTCGGGCTCTGTCGGGCTCTGTCGGGCTCTGTCGGGCCCTGTCGAGCTGTGTCGGGCTCTGTCGGGCTCTGTCGGGCTCTACTGGGCCCTGTCGGGTTCTGTCGGGCTCTGTCGGGTTCTGTCGGGCTCTACTGGGCCCTGTCGGGCCCTGTCGGGCTCTGTCGGGCTCTATCGGGCCCTGTCGGGCTCTGTCGGGCTCTGACGGGCTCTGTCGGGCTCTGTCGGGCTCTGTCGGGCTCTGTCGGGCCCTGTCGGGCTCTGTCGGGCTCTGTCGGGCTCTGTCGGGCTCTACTGGGCCCTGTCGGGCTCTGTCGGGCTCTACTGGGCCCTGTCGGGTTCTGTCGGGCCCTGTCGGGCCCTGTCGGGCTCTGTCGGGCTCTGTCGGGCTCTGTCGGGCCCTGTCGGGCTCTGTCGGGCTCTGTCGGGCCCTGTCGGGCTCTGTCGGGCTCTGTCGGGCCCTGTTGGGCTCTGTCGGGCTCTGTCGGGCTCTGTCGGGCTCTACTGGGCTCTGTCGGGCTCTGTTGGCCTCTATCGGGCTCTGTCGGGCTCTGTCGGGCTCTACTGGGCCCTGTCGGGCTCTGTCAGGCTCTGTCGGGCTCTGTCGGACTCTGTCGGGCTCTGTCGGGCCCTGTCGGGCCCTGTCGGGCCCTGTCGGGCCCTGTCGGGCTCTGTCGGGCTCTGTCGGGCTCTGTCGGGCTCTGTCGGGCTCTACTGGGCTCTGTCGGGCTCTACTGGGCTCTACTGGGCTCTGTCGGGCTCTGTCGGGCTCTACTGGGCTCTACTGGGCTCTGTCGGGCCCTGTCGGGCCCTGTCGGGCCCTGTCGGGCCCTGTCGGGCTCTGTCGGGCTCTGTCGGGCCCTGTCGGGCCCTGTCGGGCCCTGTCGGGCTCTGTCGGGCTCTGTCGGGCTCTGTCGGGCTCTGTCGGGCTCTGTCGGGCTCTACTGGGCTCTGTCGGGCCCTGTCGGGCCCTGTCGGGCCCTGTCGGGCTCTGTCGGGCTCTGTCGGGCTCTGTCGGGCTCAACTGGTCTCTGTCGGGCTCTGTCGGGCTCTGTCGGGCTCTGTCGGGCTCTACTGGGCTCTACTGGGCTCTGTCGGGCTCTGTCGGGCTCTACTGGGCCCTGTCGGGCCCTGTCAGGCCCTGTCGGGCTCTGTCGGGCTCTGTCGGGCTCTGTCGGGTTCTGTCGGGCTCTGTCGGGCTCTGTCGGGCTCTGTCGGGCTCTACTGGGCCCTGTCGGGCCCTGTCGGGCTCTGTCGGGCTCTGTCGGGCTCTACTGGGCCCTGTCGGGCCCTGTCGGGCCCTGTCGGGCTCTGTCGGGCTCTGTCGGGCTCTACTGGGCTCTGTCGGGCTCTGTCGGGTTCTGTCGGGTTCTGTCGGGCTCTGTCGGGCTCTGTCGTGCTCTGTCGGGCTCTACTGGGCCCTGTCGGGTTCTGTCGGGCTCTGTCGGGCTCTGTCGGGCTCTACTGGGCCCTGTCGGGCCCTGTCGGGCTCTGTCGGGCTCTACTGGGCTCTACTGGGCCCTGTCGGGCTCTGTCGGGCTCTGTCGGGCTCTACTGGGCTCTGTCGGGCTCTGTCGGGCCCTGTCGGGCCCTGTCGGGCTCTGTCGGGCTCTGTCGGGCCCTGTCGGGCTCTGTCGGGCTCTGTCGGGCTCTGTCGGTCTCTACTGGGCCCTGTCGGGCCCTGTCGGGCTCTGTCGGGCTCTGTCGGGCCCTGTCGGGTTCTGTCGGGCTCTACTGGGCCCTGTCGGGTCCTGTCAGGCTCTGTCGGGCCCTGTCGGGCCCTGTCGGGCCCTGTCGGGCTCTGTCGGGCTCTGTCGGGCTCTACTGGGCCCTGTCGGGCTCTGTCGGGCCCTGTCGGGCCCTGTCGGGCTCTGTCGGGCTCTGTCGGGCCCTGTCGGGCTCTGTCGGGCTCTCCTGGGCCCTGTCGGGCTCTGTCGGGCTCTACTGGGCTCTGTCGGGCTCTACTGGGCTCTACTGGGCCCTGTCGGGCTCTGTCGGGCTCTGTCGGGCTCTACTGGGCCCTGTCGGGCCCTGTCGGGCCCTGTCGGGCTCTGTCGGGCTCTGTCGGGCTCTGTCGGGCTCTGTCGGGCTCTGTCGGGCTCTGTCGGGCTCTGTCGGGCTCTGTCGGGCTCTACTGGGCTCTGTCGGGCCCTGTCGGGCCCTGTCGGGCTCTGTCGGGCTCTGTCGGGCTCTGTCGGGCTCAACTGGTCTCTGTCGGGCTCTGTCTGGTTCTGTCGGGCTCTGTCGGGCTCTGTCGGGCTCTGTCGGGCTCTGTCGGGCTCTACT
Source organism: Caloenas nicobarica (assembly GCF_036013445.1). Lineage (NCBI taxonomy): Eukaryota > Metazoa > Chordata > Aves > Columbiformes > Columbidae > Caloenas > Caloenas nicobarica. The sequence goes on from NC_088275.1 coordinate 3,445,989, forward strand.
GGGCTCTACTGGGCTCTGTCGGGCTCTGTCGGGCTCTGTCGGGCTCTACTGGGCCCTGTCGGGCTCTGTCGGGCTCTGTCGGGCTCTGTCGGGCTCTGTCGGGCTCTGTCGGGCTCTGTCGGGCTCTGTCGGGCTCTACTGGGCCCTGTCGGGCCCTGTCGGGCCCTGTCGGGCTCTGTCGGGCTCTGTCGGGCTCTACTGGGCTCTGTCGGGCTCTGTCGGGTTCTGTCGGGCTCTGTCGGGCTCTGTCGGGCTCTGTCGGGCTCTGTCGGGCTCTACTGGGCTCTACTGGGCCCTGTCGGGCTCTGTCGGGCTCTGTCGGGCTCTACTGGGCTCTGTCGGGCTCTGTCGGGCCCTGTCGGGCCCTGTCGGGCCCTGTCGGGCCCTGTCGGGCTCTGTCGGGCTCTGTCGGGCCCTGTCGGGCTCTGTCGGGCTCTGTCGGTCTCTACTGGGCCCTGTCGGGCTCTGTCGGGCCCTGTCGGGCTCTGTCGGGCTCTGTCGGGCCCTGTCGGGTTCTGTCCGGCTCTACTGGGCCCTGTCGGGTCCTGTCAGGCTCTGTCGGGCTCTGTCGGGCCCTGTCGGGCCCTGTCGGGCTCTGTCGGGCTCTGTCGGGCTCTGTCGGGCTCTGTCGGGCTCTGTCGGGCTCTACTGGGCCCTGTCGGGCTCTGTCGGGCTCTGTCGGGCCCTGTCGGGCCCTGTCGGGCTCTGTCGGGCTCTGTGGGGCCCTGTCGGGCTCTGTCGGGCTCTCCTGGGCCCTGTCGGGCCCTGTCGGGCTCTACTGGGCTCTGTCGGGCTCTACTGGGCTAAACTGGGCTCTGTCGGGCTCTGTCGGGCTCTGTCGGGCTCTACTGGGCCCTGTCGGGCCCTGTCGGGCCCTGTCGGGCTCTGTCGGGCTCTGTCGGGCCCTGTCGGGCCCTGTCGGGCTCTGTCGGGCTCTGTCGGGCTCTGTCGGGCTCTGTCGGGCTCTACTGGGCTCTGTCGGGCCCTGTCGGGCCCTGTCGGGCCCTGTCGGGCCCTGTCGGGCTCTGTCGGGCTCTGTCGGGCTCTGTCGGGCTCAACTGGTCTCTGTCGGGCTCTGTCGGGCTCTGTCGGGCTCTGTCGGGCTCTGTCGGGCTCTGTCGGGCTCTACTGGGCTCTACTGGGCTCTGTCGGGCTCTGTCGGGCTCTACTGGGCCCTGTCTGGCCCTGTCAGGCCCTGTCGGGCTCTGTCGGGCTCTGTCGGGTTCTGTCGGGCTCTGTCGGGCTCTGTCGGGCTCTGTCGGGCTCTGTCGGGCTCTACTGGGCCCTGTCGGGCCCTGTCGGGCTCTGTCGGGCTCTGTCGGGCTCTGTCGGGCTCTACTGGGCCCTGTCGGGCCCTGTCGGGCCCTGTCGGGCTCTGTCGGGCTCTGTCGGGCTCTACTGGGCTCTGTCGGGCTCTGTCGGGTTCTGTCGGGTTCTGTCGGGCTCTGTCGGGCTCTGTCGGGCTCTGTCGGGCTCTACTGGGCTCTACTGGGCCCTGTCGGGCTCTGTCGGGCTCTGTCGGGCTCTACTGGGCTCTGTCGGGCTCTGTCGGGCCCTGTCGGGCCCTGTCGGGCTCTGTCGGGCTCTGTCGGGCCCTGTCGGGCTCTGTCGGGCTCTGTCGGGCTCTGTCGGTCTCTACTGGGCCCTGTCGGGCCCTGTCGGGCTCTGTCGGGCTCTGTCGGGCCCTGTCGGGTTCTCTCGGGCTCTACTGGGCCCTGTCGGGTCCTGTCAGGCTCTGTCGGGCCCTGTCGGGCCCTGTCGGGCCCTGTCGGGCTCTGTCGGGCTCTGTCGGGCTCTACTGGGCCCTGTCGGGCTCTGTCGGGCTCTGTCGGGCTCTGTCGGGCCCTGTCGGGCCCTGTCGGGCTCTGTCGGGCTCTGTCGGGCCCTGTCGGGCTCTGTCGGGCTCTCCTGGGCCCTGTCGGGCCCTGTCGGGCTCTGTCGGGCTCTGTCGGGCTCTACTGGGCTAAACTGGGCCCTGTCGGGCCCTGTCGGGCCCTGTCGGGCTCTGTCGGGCTCTGTCGGGCTCTACTGGGCTCTACTGGGCTCTACTGGGCTCTGTCGGGCTCTGTCGGGCTCTGTCGGGCTCTGTCGGGCTCTACTGGGCTCTACTGGGCTCTGTCGGGCTCTGTCGGGCCCTGTCGGGCCCTGTCGGGCTCTGTCGGGCTCTGTCGGGCTCTACTGGGCTCTACTGGGCTCTGTCGGGCCCTGTCGGGCCCTGTCGGGCTCTGTCGGGCTATGTCGGGCTCTGTCGGGCCCTGTCGGGCTCTGTCGGGCCCTGTCGGGCTCTGTCGGGCTCTGTCGGGCTCTGTCGGGCTCTACTTGTCTCTTCTGTTCCCTGTCGGGCCCTGTCGGGCTCTGTCGGGCTCTGTCGGGCTCTGTCGGGCCCTGTCGGGCTCTGTCGGGCTCTGTCGGGCTCTACTGGGCCCTGTCGGGCCCTGTCGGGCCCTGTCGGGCTCTGTCGGGCTCTGTGGGGCTCTGTCGGGCTCTACTGGGCTCTGTCGAGCCCTGTCGGGCTCTGTCGGGCTCTGTCGGGCTCTCTCGGGCCCTGTCGGGCCCTGTCGGGCTCTGTCGGGATCTACTGGGCCCTGTCGGGCCCTGTCGGGCTCTGTCGGGCTCTGTCGGGCTCTGTCGGGCTCTGTCGGGCTCTACTGGGCCCTGTCGGGCTCTGTCGGGCTCTGTCGGGCCCTGTCGGGCCCTGTCGGGCTCTCTCAGGCTCTGTCGGGCTCTGTCGGGCTCTACTGGGAACTGTCGGGCTCTGTCGGGCCCTGTCGGGCTCTACTGGGCTCTACTGGGCTCTACTGGGCTCTGTCGGGCTCTGTCGGGCTCTACTGGGCCCTGTCGGGCCCTGTCGGGCCCTGTCGGGCTCTGTCGGGCTCTACTGGGCTCTGTCGGGCTCTGTCGGGCTCTGTCGGGCTCTGTCGGGCTCTGTCGGGCTCTGTCGGGCCCTGTCGGGCCCTGTTGGGCCCTGTCGGGCCCTGTCGGGCTCTGTCGGGCTCTGTCGGGCTCTGTCGGGCTCTGTCGGGCCCTGTCGGGCTCTGTTGGGCTCTGTCGGGCTCTGTCGGGCTCTGTCGGGCTCTACTGGGCCCTGTCGGGCTCTGTCGGGCTCTGTCGGGCTCTGTCGGGCCCTGTCGGGCTCTGTCGGGCTCTGTCGGGCTCTGTCGGGCTCTACTGGGCCCTGTCGGGCTCTGTCGGGCTCTGTCGGGCTCTGTCGGGCCCTGTCGGGCTCTGTCGGGCTCTACTGGGCCCTGTCGGGCCCTGTCGGGCTCTGTCGGGCTCTGTCGGGCTCTGTCGGGCTCAGTCGGGCTCTACTGGGCCCTGTCGGGCCCTGTCGGGCTCTGTCGGGCTCTGTCGGGCCCTGTCGGGCTGTGTCGGGCTCTGTCGGGCTCTACTGGGCCGTGTCGGGTTCTGTCGGGCTCTGTCGGGTTCTGTCGGGCTCTACTGGGCCCTGTCGGGCCCTGTAGGGCTCTGTCGGGCTCTATCGGGCCCTGTCGGGCTCTGTCGGGCTCTGTCGGGCTCTGTCGGGCTCTGTCGGGCTCTACTGGGCCCTGTCGGGCTCTGTCGGGCTCTGTCGGGCTCTGTCGGGCTCTGTCGGGCTCTGTCGGGCTCTACTGGGCCCTGTCGGGCTCTGTCGGGCTCTACTGGGCCCTGTCGGGTTCTGTCGGGCCCTGTCGGGCCCTGTCGGGCCCTGTCGGGCCCTGTCGGGCTCTGTCGGGCTCTGTCGGGCTCTGTCGGGCCCTGTCGGGCTCTGTCGGGCTCTGTCGGGCCCTGTCGGGCTCTGTCGGGCTCTGTCGGGCTCTGTCGGGCCCTGTTGGGCTCTGTCGGGCTCTGTCGGGCTCTGTCGGGCTCTGTCGGGCCCTGTCGGGCTCTGTCGGGCTCTGTCGGGCCCTGTCGGGCTCTGTCGGGCTCTGTCGGGCTCTGTCGGGCCCTGTTGGGCTCTGTCGGGCTCTGTCGGGCTCTGTCGGGCTCTACTGGGCCCTGTCGGGCTCTGTCGGCCTCTATCGGGCTCTGTCGGGCTCTGTCGGGCTCTACTGGGCCCTGACGGGCTCTGTCAGGCTCTGTCGGGCCCTGTCGGGCTCTGTCGGGCTCTGTCGGGCCCTGTCGAGCCCTGTCGGGCTCTGTCGGGCTCTGTCGGGCTCTGTCGGGCTCTGTCGGGCTCTACTGGGCTCTGTCGGGCTCTACTGGGCTCTACTGGGCCCTGTCGGGCTCTGTCGGGCTCTGTCGGGCTCTGTCGGGCTCTACTGGGCTTTGTCGGGCCCTGTCGGGCCCTGTCGGGCTCTGTCGGGCCCTGTCGGGCCCTGTCGGGCTCTGTCGGGCTCTGTCGGGCTCTGTCGGGCTCTGTCGGGCTCTACTGGGCTCTGTCGGGCCCTGTCGGGCCCTGTCGGGCTCTGTCGGGCTCTGTCGGGCTCTGTCGGGCTCAACTGGTCTCTGTCGGGCTCTGTCTGGTTCTGTCGGGCTCTGTCGGGCTCTGTCGGGCTCTGTCGGGCTCTACTGGGCTCTACTGGGCCCTGTCGGGCTCTGTCGGGCTCTGTCGGGCTCTGTCGGGCTCTGTCGGGCTCTACTGGGCTCTGTCGGGCTCTGTCGGGCCCTGTCGGGCCCTGTTGGGCTCTGTCGGGCTCTGTCGGTCCCTGTCGGGCTCTGTCGGGCTCTGTCGGGCTCTACTGGGCTCTACTGGGCTCTACTGGGCTCTGTCGGGCCCTGTCGGGCCCTGTCGGTCCCTGTCGGGCTCTGTCGGGCTCTGACGGGCTCTACTGGGCTCTGTCGGGCTCTGTCGGGCTCTACTGGGCTCTGTCGGGCTCTACTGGGCCCTGTCGGGCCCTGTCAAGCCCTGTCGGGCTCTGTCGGGCTCTGTCAGGCTCTGTCGGGCTCTACTGAGCTCTGTCGGGCTCTGTCGGGCCCTGTCGGGCCCTGTCGGGCTCTGTCGGGCCCTGTCGGGCCCTGTCGGGCCCTGTCGGGCCCTGTCGGGCTCTGTCGGGCCCTGTCGGGCTCTGTCGGGCTCTGTCGGGCTCTACTGGGCTCTGTCGGGCTCTGTCGGGCTCTGTCGGGCCCTGTCGGGCCCTGTCGGGCTCTGTCGGGCTCTGTCGGGCCCTGTCGGGCTCTGTCGGGCTCTGTCGGGCTCTGTCGGGCCCTGTCGGGCTCTGTCGGGCTCTGTCGGGCTCTGTCGGGCTCTGTCGGGCCCTGTCGGGCTCTGTCGGGCTCTACTGGGCCCTGTCGGGCTCTGTCGGGCTCTGTCGGCCTCTATCGGGCTCTGTCGGGCTCTGTCGGGCTCTACTGGGCCCTGACGGGCTCTGTCAGGCTCTGTCGGGCCCTGTCGGGCTCTGTCGGGCTCTGTCGGGCCCTGTCGAGCCCTGTCGGGCTCTGTCGGGCTCTGTCGGGCTCTGTCGGGCTCTGTCGGGCTCTACTGGGCTCTGTCGGGCTCTACTGGGCTCTACTGGGCCCTGTCGGGCTCTGTCGGGCTCTGTCGGGCTCTGTCGGGCTCTACTGGGCTTTGTCGGGCCCTGTCGGGCCCTGTCGGGCTCTGTCGGGCCCTGTCGGGCCCTGTCGGGCTCTGTCGGGCTCTGTCGGGCTCTGTCGGGCTCTGTCGGGCTCTACTGGGCTCTGTCGGGCCCTGTCGGGCCCTGTCGGGCTCTGTCGGGCTCTGTCGGGCTCTGTCGGGCTCAACTGGTCTCTGTCGGGCTCTGTCTGGTTCTGTCGGGCTCTGTCGGGCTCTGTCGGGCTCTGTCGGGCTCTACTGGGCTCTACTGGGCCCTGTCGGGCTCTGTCGGGCTCTGTCGGGCTCTGTCGGGCTCTGTCGGGCTCTACTGGGCTCTGTCGGGCTCTGTCGGGCCCTGTCGGGCCCTGTTGGGCTCTGTCGGGCTCTGTCGGTCCCTGTCGGGCTCTGTCGGGCTCTGTCGGGCTCTACTGGGCTCTACTGGGCTCTACTGGGCCCTGTCGGGCCCTGTCGGGCCCTGTCGGTCCCTGTCGGGCTCTGTCGGGCTCTGACGGGCTCTACTGGGCTCTGTCGGGCTCTGTCGGGCTCTACTGGGCTCTGTCGGGCTCTACTGGGCCCTGTCGGGCCCTGTCAAGCCCTGTCGGGCTCTGTCGGGCTCTGTCAGGCTCTGTCGGGCTCTACTGAGCTCTGTCGGGCTCTGTCGGGCCCTGTCGGGCCCTGTCGGGCTCTGTCGGGCCCTGTCGGGCCCTGTCGGGCTCTGTCGGGCCCTGTCGGGCTCTGTCGGGCCCTGTCGGGCTCTGTCGGGCTCTGTCGGGCTCTGTCGGGCTCTGTCGGGCTCTGTCGGGCCCTGTCGGGCTCTGTCGGGCCCTGTCGGGCTCTGTCGGGCTCTGTCGGGCCCTGTCGGGCTCTGTCGGGCTCTGTCGGGCTCTGTCGGGCTCTGTCGGGCTCTGTCGGGCTCTGTCGGGCTCTGTCGGGCCCTGTCGGGCTCTGTCGGGCTCTACTGGGCCCTGTCGGGCTCTGTCGGGCTCTGTCGGGCCCTGTCGGGCCCTGTCGGGCTCTGTCGGGCTCTGTCGGGCTCTGTCGGGCTCTACTGGGCCCTGTCGGGCCCTGTCGGGCTCTGTCGGGCTCTGTCGGGCCCTGTCGGGCTCTGTCGGGCTCTGTCGTGCTCTGTCGGGCTCTACTGGGCCCTGTCGGGTTCTGTCGGGCTCTGTCGGGCTCTGTCGGGCTCTACTGGGCCCTGTCGGGCCCTGTCGGGCCCTGTCGGGCCCTGTCGGGCTCTGTCGGGCCCTGTCGGGCTCTGTCGGGCCCTGTCGGGCTCTGTCGGGCTCTACTGGGCCCTGTCGGGCCCTGTCGGGCTCTGTCGGGCTCTGTCGGGCCCTGTCGGGCTCTGTCGGCCTCTGTCGGCCTCTGTCGGGCTCTACTGGGCCCTGTCGGGTTCTGTCGGGCTCTGTCAGGCCCTGTCGGGCTCTGTCGGGCTCTGTCGGGCTCTGTCGGGCCCTGTCGGGCTCTGTCGGGCTCTGTCGGGCTCTACTGGGCTCTACTGGGCTCTGTCGTGCTCTGTCGGGCTCTACTGGGCTCTGTCGGGCTCTGTCGGGCTCTGTCGGGCTCTACTGGGCCCTGTCGGGCTCTGTCAGGCTCTGTCGGGCCCTGTCGGGCTCTGTCGGGCTATGTCGGGCTCTGTCGGGCCCTGTCGGGCTCTGTCGGGCCCTGTCGGGCTCTGTCGGGCTCTGTCGGGCTCTGTCGGGCTCTACTTGTCTCTTCTGTTCCCTGTCGGGCCCTATCGGGCTCTGTCGGGCTCTGTCGGGCTCTGTCGGGCTCTGTCGGGCCCTGTCGGGCTCTGTCGGGCTCTACTGGGCTCTACTGGGCTCTACTGGGCTCTGTCGCGCCCTGTCGGGCCCTGTCGGGCTCTGTCGGGCCCTCTCGGGCTCTGTCGGGCTCTGTCGGGCTCTACTGGGCTCTACTGTTCCCTGTCGGGCCCTGTCGGGCCCTGTCGGGCTCTGTCGGGCTCTGTCGGGCCCTGTCGGGCTCTGTCGGGCTCTACTGGGCTCTACTGGGCTCTGTCGGGCTCTGTCGGGCCCTGTCGGGCCCTGTCGGGCTCTGTCGGGCTCTGTCGGGCTCTACTGGGCTCTACTGGGCTCTGTCGGGCTCTGTCGGGCCCTGTCGGGCCCTGTCGGGCTCTGTCGGGCTCTGTCGGGCCCTGTCGGGCTCTGTCGGGCTCTGTCGGGCTCTACTGGGCTCTACTGGGCTCTACTGGGCTCTGTCGGGCCCTGTCGGGCCCTGTCGGGCCCTGTCGGGCTCTGTCGGGCTCTGTCGGGCTCTACTGGGCTCTGTCGGGCCCTGTCGGGCTCTGTCGGGCTCTGTCGGGCTCTGTCGGGCTCTACTGGGCCCTGTCGGGCCCTGTCAAGCCCTGTCGGGCTCTGTCGGGCTCGGTCGGGCTCTACTGGGCTCTGTCGGGCTCTGTCGGGCTCTGTCGGGCTCTGTCGGGCTCTACTGGGCCCTGTCGGGCTCTGTCGGGCTCTGTCGGGCTCTGTCGGGCTCTACTGGGCCCTGTCGGGCCCTGTCGGGCCCTGTCGGGCTCTGTCGGGCTCTGTCGGGCTCTGTCGGGCTCTACTGGGCTCTACTGGACTCTGTCGGGCTCTGTCGGGCTCTACTGGGCCCTGTCGGGCCCTGTCGGGCTCTGTCGGGCTCTGTCGGGCTCTGTCGGGCTCTACTGGGCCCTGTCGGGCCCTGTCGGGCTCTGTCGGGCCCTGTCGGGCCCTGTCGGGCTCTGTCGGGCTCTGTCGGGCCCTGTCGGGCTCTGTCGGGCTCTGTCGGGCTCTACTGGGCTCTTCTGGGCTCTGTCGGGCTCTGTCGGGCTCTACTGGGCCCTGTCGGGCCCTGTCGGGCCCTGTCGGGCTCTGTCGGTCTCTACTGGGCTCTGTCGGGCTCTGTCGGGTCCTGTCGGGCTCTGTTGGGCTCTGTCGGGCCCTGTCGGGCTCTGTCGGGCTCTGTCGGGCTCTGTCGGGCTCTGTCGGACTCTACTGGACTCTGTCGGGCTCTGTCGGGCTCTGTCGGGCTCTGTCGGGCTCTACTGGGCCCTGTCGGGCTCTGTCGGGCCCTGTCGGGCTCTGTCGGGCTCTGTCGGGCTCTGTCGGGCTCTACTGGGCTCTACTGGGCCCTGTCGGGCTCTGTCGGGCTCTGTCGGGCTCTGTCGGGCTCTGTCGGGCTCTACTGGGCTCTGTCGGGCTCTGTCGGGCCCTGTCGGGCCCTGTCGGGCCCTGTCGGGCCCTGTCGGGCTCTGTCGGGCCCTGTCGGGCCCTGTCGGGCTCTGTCGGGCCCTGTCGGGCTCTGTCGGGCTCTGTCGGCCTCTGTCGGGCTCTGTCGGGCTCTACTGGGCTCTACTGGGCTCTACTGGGCTCTACTGGGCTCTGTCGGGCTCTGTCGGGCTCTGTCGGGCTCTGACGGGCTCTACTGGGCTCTGTCGGGCTCTGTCGGGCTCTACTGGGCTCTGTCGGGCTCTACTGGGCCCTGTCGGGCCCTGTCAAACCCTGTCGGGCTCTGTCAGGCTCTGTCGGGCTCTACTGGGCTCTGTCGGGCTCTGTCGGGCCCTGTCGGGCCCTGTCGGGCCCTGTCGGCCTCTGTCGGGCTCTGTCGGGCTCTGTCGGGCTCTGTCGGGCTCTACTGGGCTCTGTCGGGTTCTGTCGGGCTCTGTCGGGCCCTGTCGGTCTCTGTCGGGCCCTGTCGGGCCCTGTCGGGCTCTGTCGGGCTCTGTCGGGCCCTGTCGGGCTCTGTCGGGCTCTGTCGGGCTCTGTCGGGCTCTGTCGGGCTCTACTGGGCTCTGTCGGGCTCTGTCGGGCTCTGTCGGGCCCTGTCGGGCTCTGTCGGGCTCTACTGGGCCCTGTCAGGCCCTGTCGGGCTCTGTCGGGCCCTGTCGGGCTCTGTCGGGCTCTGTCGGGCTCTGTCGGGCTCTACTGGGCCCTGTCGGGCCCTGTCGGGCTCTGTCGGGCTCTGTCGGGCCCTGTCGGGCTCTGTCGGGCTCTGTCGGGCTTGTCGGGTTCTACTGGGCCCTGTCGGGTTCTGTCGGGCTCTGTCGGGCTCTGTCGGGCTCTACTGGGCCCTGTCGGTCCCTGTCGGGCCCTGTCGGGCCCTGTCGGGCCCTGTCGGGCCCTGTCGGGCTCTGTCGGGCTCTGTCGGGCTCTGTCGGGCTCTGTCGGGCTCTACTGGGCCCTGTCGGGCCCTGTCGGGCTCTGTCGGGCTCTGTCGGGCCCTGTCGGGCTCTGTCGGGCTCTGTCGGCCTCTGTCGGGCTCTACTGGGCCCTGTCGGGCTCTGTCGGGCTCTACTGGGCCCTGTCGGGTTCTGTCGGGCTCTGTCAGGCCCTGTCGGGCTCTGTCGGGCCCTGTCGGGCCCTGTCGGGCTCTGTCGGGCTCTATCGGGCCCTGTCGGGCTCTGTCGGGCTCTGTCGGGCTCTACTGGGCTCTACTGGGCTCTGTCGTGCTCTGTCGGGCTCTACTGGGCTCTGTCGGGCTCTGTCGGGCTCTGTCGGGCTCTGTCGGGCTCTACTGGGCCCTGTCGGGCTCTGTCAGGCTCTGTCGGGCCCTGTCGGGCTCTGTCGGGCTCTGTCGGGCTCTGTCGTGCCCTGTCGGGCCCTGTCGGGCCCTGTCGGGCTCTGTCGTGCCCTGTCGGGCCCTGTCGGGCTCTGTCGGGCTCTGTCGGGCTCTGTCGGGCTCTGTCGGGCTCTGTCGGGCTCTGTCGGGCTCTACTGGGCTCTGTCGGGCTCTGTCGGGCTCTACTGGGCTAAACTGGGCCCTGTCGGGCCCTGTCGGGCCCTGTCGGGCCCTGTCGGGCTCTGTCGGGCTCTGTCGGGCCCTGTCGGGCTCTGTCGGGCTCTACTGGGCTCTGTCGGGCTCTGTCAGGCTCTGTCGGGCTCTGTCGGGCTCTACTGGGCTAAACTGGGCTCTGTCGGGCCCTGTCGGGCCCTGTCGGGCTCTGTCGGGATCTGTCGGGCTCTGTCGGGCTCTGTCGGGCTCTGTCGGGCTCTGTCGGGCTCTACTGGGCTCTACTGGGCTCTGTCGGGCTCCGTCGGGCTCTGTCGGGCTCTGTCAGGCTCTACTGGGCTCTGTCGGGCTCTGTCGGGCCCTGTCGGGCCCTGTCGGGCTCTGTCGGGCTCTGTCGGGCTCTACTGGGCTCTACTGGGCTCTGTCGGGCTCTGTCGGGCCCTGTCGGGCTCTGTCGGGCCCTGTCGGGATCTGTCGGGCCCTGTCGGGCCCTGTCGGGTTCTGTCGGGCTCTGTCGGGCCCTGTCGGGCTCTGTCGGGCTCTGTCGGGCTCTACTGGGCTCTACTGTTCCCTGTCGGGCCCTGTCGGGCTCTGTCGGGCTCTGTCGGGCTCTGTCGGGCTCTGTCGGGCCCTGTCGGGCTCTGTCGGGGACTACTGGGCTATACTGGGCTCTGTCGGGCCCTGTCGGGCCCTGTCGGGCTCTGTCGGGCTCTGTCGGGCCCTGTAGGGCTCTGTCGGGCTCTGTCGGGCTCTACTGGGCTCTACTGTTCCCTGTCGGGCCCTGTCGGGCCCTGTCGGGCTCTGTCGGGCTCTGTCAGGATCTGTTGGGCTCTGTCGGGCCCTGTCGGGCCCTGTCGGGCTCTGTCGGGCTCTACTGGGCTCTGTCGGGCTCTGTCGGGCTCTGTCGGGCTCTGTCGGGCTCTACTGGGCCCTGTCGGGCTCTGTCGGGCTCTGTCAGGCCCTGTCGGGCTCTGTCGGGCTCTGTCGGGCTCTGTCGGGCTCTGTCGGGCTCTACCGGGCTCTGTCGGGCTCTGTCGGGTTCTGTCGGGCTCTGTCGGGCCCTGTCGGGCCCTGTCGGGCTCTGTCGGGCTCTGTCGGGTTCTGTCGGGCTCTGTCGGGCCCTGTCGGGCCCTGTCGGGCTCTGTCGGGCTCTGTCGGGCTCTGTCGGGCTCTGTCGGGCTCTACTGGGCTCTGTCGGGCTCTACTGGGCTCTACTGGGCTCTGTCGGGCTCTGTCGGGCTCTGTCGGGCTCTACTGGGCTCTGTCGGGCTCTGTCGGGCTCTACTGGGCCCTGTCGGGCCCTGTCGGGCCCTGTCGGGCTCTGTCGGGCTCTGTCGGGCTCTGTCGGGCTCTGTCGGGCTCTACTGGGCCCTGTCGGGCCCTGTCGGGTTCTGTCGGGCTCTGTCGGGCCCTGTCGGGCTCTGTCGGGCTCTACTGGGCCCTGTCGGGCCCTGTCGGGCTTTGTCGGGCTCTGTCGGGCCCTGTCGGGCTCTACTGGGCTACACTGGGCTCTGTCGGGCCCTGTCGGGCCCTGTCGGGTCCTGTCGGACTCGGTCGGGCTCTGTCGGGCTCTACTGGGCTCTGTCGGGCTCTGTCGGGCTCTGTCGGGCTCTACTGGGCTCTGTCGGGTTCTGTCGGTCTCTGTCGGGCTCTACTGGGCTAAACTGGGCTCTGTCGGGCCCTGTCGGGCCCTGTCGGGCTCTGTCGGGCTCTGTCGGGCTCTGTCGGGTTCTACTGGGCTCTACTGGGCTCTGTCGGGCTCTGTCGGGCTCTGTCGGGCTCTACTGGGCTCTACTGGGCTCTGTCGGGCTCTGTCGGGCTCTGTCGGGCTCTGTCGGGCCCTGTCGGGCTCTGTCGGGCTCTGTCGGGCTCTACTGGGCTCTACTGGGCTCTGTCGGGCCCTGTCGGGCTCTGTCGGTCTATGTCGGGGTCTGTCGGGCCCTGTCGGGCCCTGTCGGGCCCTGTCGGGCTCTGTCGGGCTCTGTCGGGCTCTGTCGGGCTCTACTTGTCTCTTCTGTTCCCTGTCGGGCCCTGTCGGGCTCTGTCGGGCTCTGTCGGGCTCTGTCGGGCCCTGTTGGGCTCTGTCGGGCTCTGTAGGGCTCTACTGGGCTCTACTGGGCTCTGTCGGGCCCTGTCGGGCCCTGTCGGGCCCTGTCGGGCCCTGTCGGGCCCTGTCGGGCTCTGTCGGGCTCTGTCGGGCTCTGTCGGGCCCTCTCGGGCTCTGTCGGGCTCTGTCGGGCTCTACTGGGCTCTACTGTTCCCTGTCGGGCCCTGTCGGGCCCTGTCGGGCTCTGTCGGGCTCTGTCGGGCTCTGTCGGGCTCTGTCGGGCTCTGTCGGGCTCTACTGGGCTCTGTCGGGCTCTGTCGGGCTCTACTGGGCCCTGTCGGGCTCTGTCGGGCTCTGTCGGGCTCTGTCGGGCTCTGTCGGGCTCTGTCGGGCTCTGTCGGGCTCTACCGGGCTCTACTGGGCTCTGTCGGGCTCTGTCGGGCTCTACTGGGCCCTGTCGGGCCCTGTCGGGCTCTGTCGGGCTCTGTCGGGCTCTGTCGGGCTCTACTGGGCCCTGTCGGGCCCTGTCGGGTTCTGTCGGGCCCTGTCGGGCCCTGTCGGGCTCTGTCGGGCTCTGTCGGGCTCTGTCGGGCCCTGTCGGGCTCTGTCGGGCTCTACTGGGCCCTGTCGGGCCCTGTTGGGCCCTGTCGGGCTCTGTCGGGCTCTGTCAGGCTCTGTCGGGTTCTACTGGGCTCTACTGGGCTCTGTCGGGCTCTGTCGGGCTCTACTGGGCCCTGTCGGGCCCTGTTGGGCCCTGTCGGGCTCTGTCGGGCTCTGTCAGGCTCTGTCGGGTTCTACTGGGCTCTACTGGGCTCTGTCGGGCTCTGTCGGGCTCTACTGGGCCCTGTCGGGCCCTGTCGGGCCCTGTCGGGCCCTGTCGGGCTCTGTCGGGCTCTACTGGGCTCTGTCGGGCTCTGTCGGGCTCTGTCGGGCCCTGTCGGGCTCTGTCGGGCTCTGTCGGGCTCTGTCGGGCTCTACTGGGCTCTACTGTTCCCTGTCGGGCCCTGTCGGGCTCTGTCGGGCTCTGTCGGGCTCTGTCGGGCTCTGTCGGGCTCTGTCGGGCCCTGTCGGGCTCTGTCGGGCTCTGTCGGGCTCTGTCGGGCTCTACTGGGCTCTGTCGGGCTCTACTGGGCCCTGTCGGGCCCTGTCGGGCTCTGTCGGGCTCTGTCGGGCTCTGTCGGGCTCTGTCGGGCTCTACTGGGCTCTGTCGGGCCCTGTCGGGCCCTGTCGGGCTCTGTCGGGCTCTGTCTGGCCCTGTTGGGCTCTGTCGGGCCCTGTCGGGCCCTGTCGGGCTCTGTCGGGCTCTGTCGGGCTCTACTGGGCTCTACTGGGCTCTACTGGGCCCTGTCGGGCCCTGTCGGGCCCTGTCGGGCTCTGTCGGGCTCTACTGGGCTCTGTCGGGCTCTGTTGGGCTCTGTCGGGCTCTGTCGGGCTCTACTGGGCCCTGTCGGGCCCTGTCAAGCCCTGTCGGGCTCTGTCGGGCTCTGTCGGGCTCTGTCGGGCTCTACTGGGCTCTGTCGGGCTCTGTCGGGCCCTGTCGGGCTCTGTCGGGCCCTGTCGGGCTCTGTCGGGCCCTGTCGGGCCCTGTCGGGCCCTGTCGGGCCCTGTCGGGCCCTGTCGGCCTCTGTCGGGCTCTGTCGGGCTCTGTCGGGCTCTACTGGGCTCTGTCGGGCTCTGTCGGGCTCTGTCGGGCTCTGTCGGGCTCTGGTGGGCTCTGTCGGGCTCTGTCGGGCCCTGTCGGTCTCTGTCGGGCCCTGTCGGGCTCTGTCGGGCTCTGTCGGGCTCTGTCGGGCCCTGTCGGGCCCTGTCGGGCTCTGTCGGGCTCTGTCGGGCTCTGTCGGGCTCTGTCGGGCTCTGTCGGGCTCTACTGGGCCCTGTCGGGCTCTGTCGGGCTCTGTCGGGCTCTGTCGGGCTCTACTGGGCCCTGTCGGGCTCTGTCGGGCTCTGTCGAGCTCTACTGGGCTCTACTGTTCCCTGTCGGGCTCTGTCGGGCCCTGTCGGGCTCTACTGGGCTCTTCTGGGTTCTGTCGGGCTCTGTCGGGCTCTACTGGGCCCTGTCGGGCCCTGTCGGGCCCTGTCGGGCTCTGTCGGTCTCTACTGGGCTCTGTCGGGCCCTGTCGGGCTCTATCGGGCTCTGTCGGGCCCTGTCGGGCTCTGTCGGGCTCTGTCGGGCTCTGTCGGGCTCTACTGGGCTCTGTCGGGCTCTGTCGGGCTCTGTCGGGCTCTACTGGGCCCTGTCGGGCTCTGTCGGGCCCTGTCGGGCCCTGTCGGGCCCTGTCGGGCTCTGTCGGGCTCTGTCGGGCTCTGTCGGGCTCTACTGGGCTCTGTCGGGCTCTACTGGGCTCTACTGGGCCCTGTCGGGCTCTGTCGGGCTCTGTCGGGCTCTGTCGGGCTCTGTCGGGCTCTACTGGGCTCTGTCGGGCTCTGTCGGGCCCTGTCGGGCCCTGTCGGGCTCTGTCGGGCCCTGTCGGGCCCTGTCGGGCCCTGTCGGGCCCTGTCGGGCTCTGTCGGGCTCTGTCGGGCTCTACTGGGCTCTACTGGGCTCTACTGGGCTCTGTCGGGCCCTGTCGGGCCCTGTCGGGCCCTGTCGGGCTCTGTCGGGCTCTGTCGGGCTCTACTGGGCCCTTTCGGGCCCTGTCAAGCCCTGTCGGGCTCTGTCGGGCTCTGTCGGGCTCTGTCGGGCTCTGTCGGGCTCTACTGGGCTCTGTCGGGCTCTGTCGGGCTCTGTCGGGCTCTGTCGGGCTCTACTGGGCTCTGTCGGGCTCTGTCGGGCCCTGTCGGGCTCTGTCGGGCCCTGTCGGGCTCTGTCGGGCCCTGTCGGGCTCTGTCGGGCTCTGTCGGCCTCTGTCGGGCTCTGTCGGGCTCTGTCGGGCTCTGTCGGGCTCTACTGGGCTCTGTCGGGCTCTGTCGGGCTCTGTCGGGCTCTGTCGGGCTCTGTCGGGCCCTGTCGGGCTCTGTCGGGCCCTGTCGGGCCCTGTCGGGCTCTGTCGGGATCTGTCGGGCCCTGTCGGGCTCTGTCGGGCTCTGTCGGGCTCTGTCGGGCTCTACTGGGCTCTGTCGGGCCCTGTCGGGCCCTGTCGGGCTCTGTCGGGCTCTGTCGGGCTCTGTCGGGCTCTGTCGGGCTCTGTCGGGCTCTGTCGGGCTCTGTCGGGCTCTGTCGGGCTCTACTGGGCTCTACTGGGCTCTGTCGGGCTCTGTCGGGTTCTACTGGGCTCTGTCGGGCTCTGTCGGGCCCTGTCGGGCCCTGTCGGGGTCTGTCGGGCTCTACTGGGCCCTGTCGGGCCCTGTTGGGCCCTGTCGGGCTCTGTCGGGCTCTGTCGGGCTCTGTCAGGCTCTGTCGGGTTCTACTGGGTCTACTGGGCTCTGTCGGGCTCTGTCGGGCTCTACTGGGCCCTGTCGGGCCCTGTCGGGCTCTGTCGGGCTCTGTCGGGCTCTACCAGGCCCTGTCGGGCCCTGTCGGGCTCTGTCGGGCTCTGTCGGGCTCTGTCGGGCTCTGTCGGGCCCTGTCGGGCTGTGTCGGGCTCTGTCGGGCTCTACTGGGCTCTACTGGGCTCTGTCGGGCTCTGTCGGGCTCTACTGGGCCCTGTCGGGCCCTGTCGGGCTCTGTCGGGCTCTGTCGGGCTCTGTCGGGCTCTGTCGGGCCCTGTCGGGCTCTGTCGGGCTCTGTCGGGCTCTGTCGGGCTCTACTGGGCTCTACTGTTCCCTGTCGGGCCCTGTCGGGCTCTGTCGGGCTCTGTCGGGCTCTGTCGGGCTCTGTCGGGCCCTGTCGGGCTCTGTCGGGCCCTGTCGGGCCCTGTCGGGCTCTGTCGGGCTCTGTCGGGCTCTGTCGGGCTCTACTGGGCTCTGTCGGGCTCTACTGGGCCCTGTCGGGCCCTGTCGGGCTCTGTCGGGCTCTGTCGGGCTCTGTCGGACTCTGTCGGGCTCTACTGGGCTCTGTCGGGCCCTGTCGGGCCCTGTCGGGCCCTGTCGGGCTGTGTCGGGCCCTGTCGGGCTCTGTCGGGCCCTGTCGGCCTCTGTTGGGCTCTGTCGGGCCCTGTCAAGCCCTGTCGGGCTCTGTCGGGCTCTGTCGGGCTCTGTCGGGCTCTACTGGGCTCTGTCGGGCTCTGTCGGGCCCTGTCGGGCCCTGTCGGGCCCTGTCGGGCTCTGTCGGGCTCTACTGGGCTCTGTCGGGCTCTGTCGGGCTCTGTCGGGCTCTGTCGGGCTCTACTGGGCCCTGTCGGGCCCTGTCAAGCCCTGTCGGGCTCTGTCGGGCTCTGTCGGGCTCTGTCGGGCTCTACTGGGCTCTGTCGGGCTCTGTCGGGCCCTGTCGGGCCCTGTCGGGCCCTGTCGGCCTCTGTCGGGCTCTGTCGGGCCCTGTCGGGCCCTGTCAAGCTCTGTCGGGCCCTGTCGGCCTCTGTTGGGCTCTGTCGGGCTCTGTCGGGCTCTGTCGGGCTCTACTGGGCTCTGTCGGGCTCTGTCGGGCTCTGTCGGGCTCTGGTGGGCTCTGTCGGGCTCTGTCGGGCCCTGTCGGGCTCTGTCGGGCCCTGTCGGGCCCTGTCGGGCCCTGTCGGGCTCTGTCGGGCTCTGTCGGGCTCTGTCGGGCTCTACTGGGCCCTGTCGGGCTCTGTCGGGCTCTGTCGGGCTCTGTCGGGCTCTGTCGGGCTCTGTCGGGCTCTACTGGGCCCTGTCGGGTTCTGTCGGGCTCTGTCGGGCTCTGTCGAGCTCTACTGGGCTCTACTGTTCCCTGTCGGGCTCTGTCGGGCCCTGTCGGGCTCTGTCGGGCTCTACTGGGCTCTTCTGGGTTCTGTCGGGCTCTGTCGGGCTCTACCGGGCCCTGTCGGGCCCTGTCGGGCTCTGTCGGTCTCTACTGGGCTCTGTCGGGCTCTGTCGGGCCCTGTCGGGCTCTGTCGGGCCCTGTCGGGCCCTGTCGGGCTCTGTCGGGCTCTGTCGGGCTCTACTGGGCTCTGTCGGGCTCTGTCGGGCTCTGTCGGGCTCTACTGGGCCCTGTCGGGCTCTGTCGGGCCCTGTCGGGCCCTATCGGGCCCTGTCGGGCTCTGTCGGGCTCTGTCGGGCTCTACTGGGCTCTGTCGGGCTCTACTGGGCTCTACTGGGCCCTGTCGGGCTCTGTCGGGCTCTGTTGGGCTCTGTCGGGCTCTTTCGGGCTCTGTCGGGCTCTACTGGGCTCTGTCGGGCCCTTTCGGGCCCTGTCGGGCTCTGTCGGGCCCTGTCGGGCCCTGTCGGGCTCTGTCGGGCTCTGTCGGGCTCTGTCGGGCCCTGTCGGGCTCTGTCGGGCTCTGTCGGGCTCTACTGGGCTCTACTGGGCTCTACTGGGCTCTGTCGGGCCCTGTCGGGCCCTGTCGGGCCCTGTCGGGCTCTGTCGGGCTCTACTGGGCCCTTTCGGGCCCTGTCAAGCCCTGTCGGGCTCTGTCGGGCTCTGTCGGGCTCTGTCGGGCTCTACTGGGCTCTGTCGGGCTCTGTCGGGCTCTGTCGGGCTCTGTCGGGCTCTACTGGGCTCTGTCGGGCTCTGTCGGGCCCTGTCGGGCTCTGTCGGGCTCTGTCGGGCCCTGTCGGGCCCTGTCGGGCTCTGTCGGGCCCTGTCGGCCTCTGTCGGCCTCTGTCGGCCTCTGTCGGGCTCTGTCGGGCTCTGTCGGGCTCTACTGGGCTCTGTCGGGCTCTGTCGGGCTCTGTCGAGCTCTGTCGGGCCCTGTCGGGCTCTGTCGGGCTCTGTCGGGCTCTGTCGGGCTCTGTCGGGCTCTGTCGGACCCTGTCGGGCTCTGTCGGGCTCTGTCGGGCTCTACTGGGCCCTGTCGGGCTCTGTCGGGCTCTGTCGGGCTCTGTCGGGCCCTGTCGGGCCCTGTCGGGCTCTGTCGGGCTCTACTGGGCCCTGTCGGGCCCTGTCGGGCTCTGTCGGGCCCTGTCGGGCCCTGTCGGGCTCTGTCGGGCTCTGTCGGGCTCTGTCGGGCTCTACTGGGCCCTGTCGGGCCCTGTCGGGCCCTGTCGGGCTCTGTCGGGCTCTGTCGGGCTCTGTCGCGCTCTACTGGGCCCTGTCGGGTTCTGTCGGGCTCTGTCGGGCTCTGTCGGGCTCTACTGGGATCTACTGTTCCCTGTCGGGCTCTGTCGGGCTCTGTCGGGCCCTGTCGGGCCCTGTCGGGCTCT
This sequence comes from Caloenas nicobarica, assembly GCF_036013445.1. Classification (NCBI taxonomy): domain Eukaryota; kingdom Metazoa; phylum Chordata; class Aves; order Columbiformes; family Columbidae; genus Caloenas; species Caloenas nicobarica. The sequence continues at coordinate 3,464,354 of NC_088275.1, forward strand.
GTCGGGCTCTGTCGGGCTCTGTCGGGCTCTACTGGGCTCTACTGTTCCCTGTCGGGACCTGTCTGGCCCTGTCGGGCTCTGTCGGGCTCTGTCGGGCCCTGTCGGGCCCTGTCGGGCCCTGTCGGGCTCTGTCGGGCTCTGTCAGGCTCTACTGGGCTCTACTGGGCTCTGTCGGGCCCTGTCGGGCCTTGTCGGACCCTATCGGGCTCTGTCTGGCTCTGTCGGGCTCTGTCGGGCTCTGTCGGGCTCTGTCGGGCTCTACTGGGCCCTGTCGGGCCCTGTCGGGCCCTGTCGGGCTCTGTCGGGCTCTACTGGGCTAAACTGGGCTCTGTCGGGCTCTGTCGGGCCCTGTCGGGCTCTGTCGGGCTCTGTCGGGCTCTGTCGGGCTCTACTGGGCTAAACTGGGCTCTGTCGGGCCCTGTCGGGCCCTGTCGGGCTCTGTCGGGCTCTGTCGGGCTCTGTCGGGCTCTGTCGGGCTCTGTCGGGCTCTACTGGGCTCTGTCGGGCTCTGTCGGGCTCTGTCGGGCTCTACTTGTCTCTACTGTTCCCTGTCGGGCCCTGTCGGGCTCTGTCGGGCTCTGTCGGGCCCTGTCGGGCTCTGTCGGGCTCTACTGGGCTCTACTGGGCCCTGTCGGGCCCTGTCGGGCTCTGTCGGGCTCTGTCGGGCTCTGTCGGGCCCTGTCGGGCTCTGTCGGGCTCTGTCGGGCTCTACTGGGCTCTACTGTTCCCTGTCGGGCCCTGTCGGGCCCTGTCGGGCTCTGTCGGGCTCTGTCGGGCTCTACTGGGCTCTGTCGGGCTCTGTCGGGCTCTGTCGGGCTCTGTCGGGCTCTACTGGGCTCTATTGGGCTCTACTGTTCCCTGTCGGGCCCTGTCGGGCTCTGTCGGGCCCTGTCGGGCTCTATCGGGCTCTGTCGGGCTCTACTGGGCTCTACTGGGCTCTGTCGGGCTCTGTCGGGCCCTGTCGGGCCCTGTCGGGCTCTGTCGGGCCCTGTCGGGCTCTGTCGGGCTCTGTCGGGCTCTGTCGGGCCCTGTCGGGCTCTGTCGGGCTCTGTCGGGCTCTACTGGGCTCTACTGGGCTCTGTCGGGCCCTGTTGGGCCCTGTCGGGCCCTGTCGGGCTCTGTCAGGCTCTGTCGGGCTCTGTCGGGCTCTACTGGGCTCTGTCGGGCTCTGTCGGGCTCTGTCGGGCTCTGTCGGGCTCTGTCGGGCCCTGTCGGGCCCTGTCGGGCCCTGTCGGGCTCTGTCGGGCTCTGTCAGGCTCTACTGGGCTCTACTGGGCTCTGTCGGGCCCTGTCGGGCCTTGTCGGACCCTATCGGGCTCTGTCTGGCTCTGTCGGGCTCTGTCGGGCTCTACTGGGCTCTACTGGGCTCTGTCGGGCCCTGTCGGGCCCTGTCGGGCCCTGTCGGGCTCTGTCGGGCTCTACTGGGCTAAACTGGGCTCTGTCGGGCTCTGTCGGGCCCTGTCGGGCTCTGTCGGGCTCTGTCGGGCTCTGTCGGGCTCTACTGGGCTAAACTGGGCTCTGTCGGGCCCTGTCGGGCCCTGTCGGGCTCTGTCGGGCTCTGTCGGGCTCTGTCGGGCTCTGTCGGGCTCTACTGGGCTCTGTCAGGCTCTGTCGGGCTCTGTCGGGCTCTACTTGTCTCTACTGTTCCCTGTCGGGCCCTGTCGGGCTCTGTCGGGCTCTGTCGGGCCCTGTCGGGCTCTGTCGGGCTCTGTCGGGCTCTACTGGGCTCTACTGGGCCCTGTCGGGCCCTGTCGGGCTCTATCGGGCTCTGTCGGGCTCTGTCGGGCCCTGTCGGGCTCTGTCGGGCTCTGTCGGGCTCTACTGGGCTCTACTGTTCCCTGTCGGGCCCTGTCGGGCCCTGTCGGGCTCTGTCGGGCTCTGTCGGGCTCTACTGGGCTCTGTCGGGCTCTGTCGGGCTCTGTCGGGCTCTGTCGGGCTCTACTGGGCTCTATTGGGCTCTACTGTTCCCTGTCGGGCCCTGTCGGGCTCTGTCGGGCCCTGTCGGGCTCTATCGGGCTCTGTCGGGCTCTACTGGGCTCTACTGGGCTCTGTCGGGCTCTGTCGGGCCCTGTCGGGCCCTGTCGGGCTCTGTCGGGCCCTGTCGGGCTCTGTCGGGCTCTGTCGGGCTCTGTCGGGCCCTGTCGGGCTCTGTCGGGCTCTGTCGGGCTCTGTCGGGCTCTACTGGGCTCTACTGGGCTCTGTCGGGCCCTGTTGGGCCCTGTCGGGCCCTGTCGGGCTCTGTCAGGCTCTGTCGGGCTCTGTCGGGCTCTACTGGGCTCTGTCGGGCTCTGTCGGGCTCTGTCGGGATCTGTCGGGCTCTGTCGGGCTCTGTCGGGCTCTGTCGGGCTCTGTCGGGCTCTACTGAGCCCTGTCGGGCCCTGTCAAGCCCTGTCGGGCTCTGTCGGGCTCTGTCGGGCTCTACTGGGCTCTGTCGGGTTCTGTCGGGCTCTGTCGGGCTCTGTCGGGCTCTGTCGGGCTCTACTGGGCCCTGTCGGGCCCTGTCGGGCTCTGTCGGGCTCTGTCGGGCTCTGTCGGGCTCTACTGGGCCCTGTCGGGCTCTGTCGGGCTCTGTCGGGCTCTGTCGGGCCCTATCGGGCCCTGTCGGGCTCTGTCGGGCTCTGTCGGGCTCTGTCGGGCTCTACTGGGCTCTGTCGGGACCTGTCGGGCCCTGTCGGGCTCTGTCGGGCTCTGTCGGGCTCTGTCGGGTTCTGTCGGGCTCTGTCGGGTTCTACTGGGCTCTACTGGGCTCTGTCGGGCTCTGTCGGGCTCTACTGGGCCCTGTCGGGACCTGTCGGGCTCTGTCGGGCTCTGTCGGGCTCTACCGGGCCCTGTCGGGCCCTGTCGGGCTCTGTCGGGCCCTGTCGGGCTCTGTCGGGCTCTGTCGGGCTCTGTCGGGCCCTGTCGGGCTCTGTCGGGCTCTGTCGGGTTCTACTGGGCTCTACTGGGCTCTGTCGGGCTCTGTCGGGCTCTACTGGGCCCTGTCGGGCCCTGTCGGGCCCTGTCGGGCTCTGTCGGGCTCTACTGGGCTCTGTCGGGCTCTCTCGGGCTCTGTCGGGCCCTGTCGGGCCCTGTCGGGCTCTGTCGGGCTCTGTCGGGCTCTGTCGGGCTCTACTGGGCTCTACTGTTCCCTGTCGGGCCCTGTCGGCCTCTGTCGGGCTCTGTCGGGCTCTGTCGGGCTCTGTCGGGCCCTGTCGGGCTCTGTCGGGCCCTGTCGGGCTCTGTCGGGCTCTGTCGGGCTCTGTCGGGCTCTACTGGGCTCTGTCGGGCTCTACTGGGCCCTGTCGGGCTCTACTGGGCCCTGTCGGGCCCTGTCGGGCTCTGTCGGGCTTTGTCGGGCTCTGTCGGACTCTGTCGGGCTCTACTGGGCTCTGTCGGGCCCTGTCGGGCCCTGTCGGGCTCTGTCGGGCTCTGTCGGGCTCTACTGGGCCCTGTCGGGCTCTACTGGGCCCTGTCGGGCCCTGTCGGGCCCTGTCGGGCTCTGTCGGGCTCTGTCGGGCTCTACTGGGCTCTGTCGGGCTCTACTGGGCCCTGTCGGGCTCTACTGTTCCCTGTCGGGCCCTGTCGGCCTCTGTCGGGCTCTGTCGGGCCCTGTCGGGCTCTGTCGGGCCCTGTCGGGCTCTGTCGGGCTCTGTCGGGCTCTGTCGGGCTCTGTCGGGCTCTACTGGGCTCTGTCGGGCTCTACTGGGCTCTGTCGGGCTCTACTGGGCCCTGTCGGGCCCTGTCGGGCTCTGTCGGGCTCTGTCGGGCTCTGTCGGACTCTGTCGGGCTCTGTCGGGCCCTGTCGGGCCCTGTCGGGCCCTGTCGGGCTCTGTCGGGCTCTGTCGGGCCCTGTCGGGCTCTGTCGGGCCCTGTCGGGCTCTGTCGGGCTCTGTCGGGCTCTACTGGTCTCTACTGGGCTCTACTGGGCCCTGTCGGGCCCTGTCGGGCCCTGTCGGGCTCTGTCGGGCTCTGTCGGGCTCTACTGGGCTCTGTCGGGCTCTGTCGGGCTCTGTCGGGCTCTACTGGGCCCTGTCGGGCCCTGTCAAGCCCTGTCGGGCTCTGTCGGGCTCTGTCAGGCTCTGTCGGGCTCTATTGGGCTCTGTCGGGTTCTGTCGGGCTCTGTCGGGCTCTGTCGGGCTCTGTCGGGCTCTACTGGGCCCTGTCGGGCTCTGTCGGGCCCTGTCGGGCCCTGTCGGGCTCTGTCGGGCTCTGTCGGGCTCTACTGGGCCCTGTCGGGCTCTGTCGGGCTCTGTCGGGCCCTGTCGGGCTCTACTGGGCTCTACTGGGCTCTACTGGGCTCTACTGGGCTCTGTCGGGCTCTGTCGGGCCCTATCGGGCCCTGTCGGGCCCTGTCGGGCTCTGTCGGGCTCTGTCGGGCTCTGTCGGGCTCTGTCGGGCTCTACTGGGCTCTGTCGGGCCCTGTCGGGCTCTGTCGGGCTCTGTCGGGCTCTGTCGGGCTCTGTCGGGCTCTACTGGGCCTTGTCGGGCCCTGTCAAGCCCTGTCGGGCTCTGTCGGGCTCTGTCGGGCTCGGTCGGGCTCTACTGGGCTCTGTCGGGTTCTGTCGGGCTCTGTCGGGCTCTGTCGGGCTCTGTCGGGCTCTACTGGGCTCTGTCGGGCTCTGTCGGGCTCTACTGGGCCCTGTCGGGACCTGTCGGGCTCTGTCGGGCTCTGTCGGGCTCTACCGGGCCCTGTCGGGCCCTGTCGGGCTCTGTCGGGCCCTGTCGGGCTCTGTCGGGCTCTGTCGGGCTCTGTCGGGCCCTGTCGGGCTCTGTCGGGCTCTGTCGGGTTCTACTGGGCTCTACTGGGCTCTGTCGGGCTCTGTCGGGCTCTACTGGGCCCTGTCGGGCCCTGTCGGGCCCTGTCGGGCTCTGTCGGGCTCTACTGGGCTCTGTCGGGCTCTCTCGGGCTCTGTCGGGCCCTGTCGGGCCCTGTCGGGCTCTGTCGGGCTCTGTCGGGCTCTGTCGGGCTCTACTGGGCTCTACTGTTCCCTGTCGGGCCCTGTCGGCCTCTGTCGGGCTCTGTCGGGCTCTGTCGGGCTCTGTCGGGCCCTGTCGGGCTCTGTCGGGCCCTGTCGGGCTCTGTCGGGCTCTGTCGGGCTCTGTCGGGCTCTACTGGGCTCTGTCGGGCTCTACTGGGCCCTGTCGGGCTCTACTGGGCCCTGTCGGGCCCTGTCGGGCTCTGTCGGGCTTTGTCGGGCTCTGTCGGACTCTGTCGGGCTCTACTGGGCTCTGTCGGGCCCTGTCGGGCCCTGTCGGGCTCTGTCGGGCTCTGTCGGGCTCTACTGGGCCCTGTCGGGCTCTACTGGGCCCTGTCGGGCCCTGTCGGGCCCTGTCGGGCTCTGTCGGGCTCTGTCGGGCTCTACTGGGCTCTGTCGGGCTCTACTGGGCCCTGTCGGGCTCTACTGTTCCCTGTCGGGCCCTGTCGGCCTCTGTCGGGCTCTGTCGGGCCCTGTCGGGCTCTGTCGGGCCCTGTCGGGCTCTGTCGGGCTCTGTCGGGCTCTGTCGGGCTCTGTCGGGCTCTACTGGGCTCTGTCGGGCTCTACTGGGCTCTGTCGGGCTCTACTGGGCCCTGTCGGGCCCTGTCGGGCTCTGTCGGCTCTGTCGGGCTCTGTCGGACTCTGTCGGGCTCTGTCGGGCCCTGTCGGGCCCTGTCGGGCCCTGTCGGGCTCTGTCGGGCTCTGTCGGGCCCTGTCGGGCTCTGTCGGCCCTGTCGGGCTCTGTCGGGCTCTGTCGGGCTCTACTGGTCTCTACTGGGCTCTACTGGGCCCTGTCGGGCCCTGTCGGGCCCTGTCGGGCTCTGTCGGGCTCTGTCGGGCTCTACTGGGCTCTGTCGGGCTCTGTCGGGCTCTGTCGGGCTCTACTGGGCCCTGTCGGGCCCTGTCAAGCCCTGTCGGGCTCTGTCGGGCTCTGTCAGGCTCTGTCGGGCTCTATTGGGCTCTGTCGGGTTCTGTCGGGCTCTGTCGGGCTCTGTCGGGCTCTGTCGGGCTCTACTGGGCCCTGTCGGGCTCTGTCGGGCCCTGTCGGGCCCTGTCGGGCTCTGTCGGGCTCTGTCGGGCTCTACTGGGCCCTGTCGGGCTCTGTCGGGCTCTGTCGGGCCCTGTCGGGCTCTACTGGGCTCTACTGGGCTCTACTGGGCTCTACTGGGCTCTGTCGGGCTCTGTCGGGCCCTATCGGGCCCTGTCGGGCCCTGTCGGGCTCTGTCGGGCTCTGTCGGGCTCTGTCGGGCTCTGTCGGGCTCTACTGGGCTCTGTCGGGCCCTGTCGGGCTCTGTCGGGCTCTGTCGGGCTCTGTCGGGCTCTGTCGGGCTCTACTGGGCCTTGTCGGGCCCTGTCAAGCCCTGTCGGGCTCTGTCGGGCTCTGTCGGGCTCGGTCGGGCTCTACTGGGCTCTGTCGGGTTCTGTCGGGCTCTGTCGGGCTCTGTCGGGCTCTGTCGGGCTCTACTGGGCTCTGTCGGGCTCTGTCGGTCCCTGTCGGGCTCTGTCGGGCTCTGTCGGGCTCGGTCGGGCTCTACTGGGCTCTGTCGGGCTCTGTCGGGCTCTGTCGGGCTCTGTCGGGCTCTACTGGGCCCTGTCGGGCCCTGTCGGGCCCTGTCGGGCTCTGTCGGGCTCTGTCGGGCTCTGTCGGGCTCTACTGGGCCTTGTCGGGCCCTGTCAAGCCCTGTCGGGCTCTGTCGGGCTCTGTCGGGCTCGGTCGGGCTCTACTGGGCCCTGTCGGGCTCTGTCGGGCTCTGTCGGGCCCTGTCGGGCCCTGTCGGGCTCTTGCGGGCTCTGTCGGGCTCTACTGGGGTCTGTCGGGCCCTGTCGGGCTCTGTCGGGCTCTGTCGGGCTCTACTTGTCTCTACTGTTCCCTGTCGGGCCCTGTCGGGCTCTGTCGGGCTCTGTCGGGCTCTGTCGGGCCCTGTCGGGCTCTGTCGGGCTCTGTCGGGCTCTACTGGGCTCTACTGGGCCCTGTCGGGCCCTGTCGGGCTCTGTCGGGCTCTGTCGGGCCCTGTCGGGCTCTGTCGGGCTCTGTCGGGCTCTACTGGGCTCTACTGTTCCCTGTCGGGCCCTGTCGGGCCCTGTCGGGCTCTGTCGGGCTCTGTCGGGCTCTACTGGGCTCTGTCGGGCTCTGTCGGGCTCTGTCGGGCTCTGTCGGGCTCTACTGGGCTCTACTGGGCTCTACTGTTCCCTGTCGGTCCCTGTCGGGCCCTGTCGGGCTCTGTCGGGCCCTGTCGGGCTCTATCGGGCTCTGTCGGGCTCTACTGGGCTCTACTGGGCTCTGTCGGGCTCTGTCGGGCCCTGTCGGGCCCTGTCGGGCTCTGTCGGGCTCTGTCGGGCCCTGTCGGGCTCTGTCGGGCCCTGTCGGGCCCTGTCGGGCTCTGTCGGGCTCTGTCGGGCCCTGTCGGGCTCTGTCGGGCTCTGTCGGGCTCTGTCGGGCTCTACTGGGCTCTACTGGGCTCTGTCGGGCCCTGTCGGGCCCTGTTGGGCCCTGTCGGGCCCTGTCGGGCTCTGTCAGGCTCTGTCGGGCTCTGTCGGGCTCTACTGGGCTCTGTCGGGCTCTGTCGGGCTCTGTCGGGCTCTGTCGGGCTCTACTGAGCCCTGTCGGGCCCTGTCAAGCCCTGTCGGGCTCTGTCGGGCTCTGTCGGGCTCTACTGGGCTCTGTCGGGTTCTGTCGGGCTCTGTCGGGCTCTGTCGGGCTCTACTGGGCTCTGTCGGGCTCTGTCGGGCCCTGTCGGGCTCTGTCGGGCTCTGTCGGGCTCTACTGGGCCCTGTCGGGCTCTGTCGGGCTCTGTCGGGCCCTGTCGGGCCCTGTCGGGCTCTGTCGGGCTCTGTCGGGCTCTGTCGGGCTCTGTCGGGCCCTGTCGGGCCCTGTCGGGCTCTGTCGGGCTCTGTCGGGCTCTGTCGGGTTCTGTCGGGCTCTGTCGGGTTCTACTGGGCTCTACTGGGCTCTGTCGGGCTCTGTCGGGCTCTACTGGGCCCTGTCGGGACCTGTCGGGCTCTGTCGGGCTCTGTCGGGCTCTACCGGGCCCTGTCGGGCCCTGTCGGGCTCTGTCGGGCTCTGTCGGGCTCTGTCGGGCCCTGTCGGGCTCTGTCGGGCTCTGTCGGGCTCTACTGGGCTCTACTGGGCTCTGTCGGGCTCTGTCGGGCTCTACTGGGCCCTGTCGGGCCCTGTCGGCCCCTGTCGGGCTCTGTCGGGCTCTACTGGGCTCTGTCGGGCTCTGTCGGGCCCTGTCGGGCCCTGTCGGGCTCTGTCGGGCTCTGTCGGGCTCTGTCGGGCTCTACTGGGCTCTACTGTTCCCTGTCGGGCCCTGTCGGGCTCTGTCGGGCTCTGTCGGGCCCTTTCGGGCTCTGTCGGGCCCTGTCGGGCTCTGTCGGGCCCTGTCGGGCTCTGTCGGGCCCTGTCGGGCTCTGTCGGGCTCTGTCGGGCTCTGTCGGGCTCTACTGGGCTCTGTCGGGCTCTACTGGGCCCTGTCGGGCCCTGTCGGGCTCTGTCGGGCTCTGTCGGGCTCTGTCGGACTCTGTCAGGCTCTACTGGGCCCTGTCGGGCCCTGTCGGGCCCTGTCGGGCTCTGTCGGGCTCTGTCGGGCTCTGTCGGGCCCTGTCGGGCTCTGTCGGGCTCTGTCGGGCTCTACTGGTCTCTACTGGGCTCTACTGGGCTCTGTCGGGCCCTGTCGGGCCCTGTCGGGCCCTGTCGGGCTCTGTCGGGCTCTGTCGGGCTCTACTGGGCTCTGTCGGGCTCTGTCGGGCTCTACTGGGCCCTGTCGGGCCCTGTCAAGCCCTGTCGGGCTCTGTCGGGCTCTGTCAGGCTCTGTCGGGCTCTACTGGGCTCTGTCGGGTTCTGTCGGGCTCTGTCGGGCTCTGTCGGGCTCTACTGGGCTCTGTCGGGCTCTGTCGGGCCCTGTCGGGCCCTGTCGGGCTCTGTCGGGCTCTGTCGGGCTCTACTGGGCCCTGTCGGGCTCTGTCGGGCTTTGTCGGGCCCTGTCGGGCTCTACTGGGCTCTACTGGGCTCTACTGGGCTCTACTGGGCTCTGTCGGGCTCTGTCGGGCCCTATCGGGCCCTGTCGGGCCCTGTCGGGCTCTGTCGGGCTCTGTCGGGCTCTGTCGGGCTCTGTCGGGCTCTACTGGGCCCTGTCGGGCCCTGTCGGGCTCTGTCGGGCTCTGTCGGGCTCTGTCGGGCTCTGTCGGGCTCTACTGGGCCTTGTCGGGCCCTGTCAAGCCCTGTCGGGCTCTGTCGGGCTCTGTCGGGCTCGGTCGGGCTCTACTGGGCTCTGTCGGGCTCTGTCGGGCTCTGTCGGGCTCTACTGGGCTCTGTCGGGCTCTGTCGGTCCCTGTCGGGCTCTGTCGGGCTCTGTCGGGCTCGGTCGGGCTCTACTGGGCTCTGTCGGGTTCTGTCGGGCTCTGTCGGGCTCTGTCGGGCTCTGTCGGGCTCTGTCGGGCTCTGTCGGGCTCTACTGGGCTCTGTCGGGCCCTGTCGGGCTCTGTCGGGCTCTGTCGGGCTCTGTCGGGCTCTGTCGGGCCCTGTCGGGCTCTACTGGGCCTTGTCGGGCCCTGTCAAGCTCTGTCGGGCTCTGTCGGGCTCTGTCGGGCTCGGTCGGGCTCTACTGGGCCCTGTCGGGCTCTGTCGGGCTCTGTCGGGCCCTGTCGGGCCCTGTCGGGCCCTGTCGGGCTCTGTCGGGCTCTGTCGGGCTCTACTGGGGTCTGTCGGGCCCTGTCGGGCCCTGTCGGGCTCTGTCGGGCTCTGTCCGCCACTACTGGGCTCTGTCGGGCTCTGTCGGGTTCTGTCGGGCTCTGTCGGGCTCTGTCGGGCTCTGCTGGGTTCTACTGGGCTCTGTCGGGCTCTACTGGGCCCTGTCGGGCCCTGTCGGGCCCTGTCGGGCTCTGTCGGGCTCTGTCGGGCTCTGTCGGGCTCTACTGGGCCCTGTCGGGCCCTGTCGGGCCCTGTCGGGCTCTGTCGGGCTCTACTGGGCTCTGTCGGGCTCTGTCGGGCTCTGTCGGGCTCTGTCGGGCTCTTCTGGGCTCTACTGGGCTCTGTCAGGCTCTGTCGGGCTCTACTGGGCCCTCTCGGGCCCTGTCGGGCTCTGTCGGGCTCTGTCGGGCTCTACTGGGCCCTGTCGGGCCCTGTCGGTCTCTGTCGGGCCCTGTCGGGCCCTGTCGGGCCCTGTCGGGCTCTGTCGGGCTCTGTCGGGCTCTGCCGGGCCCTGTCGGGCCCTGTCGGGCTCTGTCGGGCTCTGTCGGGCTCTACTGGGCTCTTCTGGGCTCTGTCGGGCTCTGTCGGGCTCTACTGGGCTCTGTCGGGCTCTGTCGGGCCCTGTCGGGCTCTGTCGGGCCCTGTCGGGCTCTGTCGGGTTCTGTCGGGCTCTGTCGGGCTCTACTGGGCTCTGTCGGGCTCTGTCGGGCTCTGTCGGGCTCTGTCGGGCCCTGTCGGGCTCTGTCGGGCCCTGTCGGGCTCTGTCGGGCCCTGTCGGGCTCTGTCGGGCTCTGTCGGGCTCTGTCGGGCTCTACTGGGCTCTGTCGGGCTCTACTGGGCTCTACTGGGCCCTGTCGGGCTCTGTCGGGCTCTGTCGGGCTCTGTCGGGCTCTGTCGGGCTGTACTGGGCTCTGTCGGGCTCTGTCGGGCCCTGTCGGGCCCTGTCGGGCTCTGTCGGGCCCTGTCGGGCCCTGTCGGGCTCTGTCGGGCTCTGTCGGGCCCTGTCGGGCCCTGTCGGGCTCTGTCGGGCTCTGTCGGGCTCTACTGGGCTCTACTGGGCTCTACTGGGCTCTGTCGGGCCCTGTCGGGCCCTGTCGGGCCCTGTCGGGCTCTGTCGGGCTCTACTGGGCTCTGTCGGGCTCTGTCGGGCTCTGTTGGGCTCTGTCGGGCTCTGTCGGGCTCTACTGGGCCCTGTCGGGCCCTGTCAAGCCCTGTCGGGCTCTGTCGGGCTCTGTCGGGCTCTGTCGGGCTCTACTGGGCTCTGTCGGGCTCTGTCGGGCCCTGTCGGGCTCTGTCGGGCTCTGTCGGGCCCTGTCGGGCCCTGTCGGGCTGTGTCGGGCCCTGTCGGCCTCTGTCGGGCTCTGTCGGGCTCTGTCGGGCTCTGTCGGGCTCTACTGGGCTCTGTCGGGCTCTGTCGGGCTCTGTCGGGCTCTGTCGGGCTCTGTCGGGCTCTGTCGGGCTCTGTCGGGCCCTGTCGGTCTCTGTCGGTCTCTGTCGGGCCCTGTCGGGCCCTGTCGGGCTCTGTCGGGCCCTGTCGGGCTCTGTCGGGCTCTGTCGGGCTCTGTCGGGCTCTACTGGGCCCTGTCGGGCTCTGTCGGGCTCTGTCGGGCTCTGTCGGGCTCTGTCGGGCTCTACTGGGACCTGTCGGGTTCTGTCGGGCTCTGTCGGGCTCTGTCGAGCTCTACTGGGCTCTACTGTTCCCTGTCGGGCTCTGTCGGGCTCTGTCGGGCCCTGTCGGGCCCTGACGGGCTCTGTCGGGCTCTGTCGGGCTCTGCTGGGCTCTACTGTTCCCTGTCGGGCCCTGTCGGGCCCTGTCGGGCTCTGTCGGGCTCTGTCGGGCTCTGTCGGGCTCTGTCGGGCTCTACTAGGCTCTACTGTGCTCTACTGTTCCCTGTCGGGCCCTGTCGGGCTCTGTCGGGCTGTGTCGGGCTCTGTCGGGCTCTACTGGGCTCTACTGGGCTCTGTCGGGCTCTGTCGGGCTCTGTCGGGCTCTACTGGGCTCTACTGGGCTCTGTCGGGCTCTGTCGGGCTCTGTCGGGCTCTACTGGGCCCTGTCGGGCTCTGTCGGGCCCTATCGGGCCCTGTCGGGCTCTGTCGGGCTCTGTCGGGCTCTGTCGGGCTCTACTGGGCCCTGTCGGGCCCTGTCGGGCCCTGTCGGGCCCTGTCGGGCTCTGTCGGGCTCTGTCGGGTTCTGTCGGGCTCTGTCGGGTTCTACTGGGCTCTACTGGGCTCTGTCGGGCTCTGTCGGGCTCTACTGGGCCCTGTCGGGACCTGTCGGGCTCTGTCGGGCTCTGTCGGGCTCTACCGGGCCCTGTCGGGCCCTGTCGGGCCCTGTCGGGCCCTGTCGGGCCCTGTCGGGCTCTGTCGGGCTCTGTCGGGCTCTGTCGGGCCCTGTCGGGCTCTATCGGGCTCTGTCGGGTTCTACTGGGCTCTACTGGGCTCTGTCGGGCTCTGTCGGGCTCTACTGGGCCCTGTCGGGCCCTGTCGGGCCCTCTCGGGCTCTGTCGGGCTCTACTGGGCTCTGTCGGGCTCTCTCGGGCTCTGTCGGGCCCTGTCGGGCTCTGTCGGGCCCTGTCGGGCTCTGTCGGGCTCTGTCGGGCTCTACTGGGCTCTACTGTTCCCTGTCGGGCCCTGTCGTCCTCTGTCGGGCTCTGTCGGGCTCTGTCGGGCTCTGTCGGGCCCTGTCGGGCTCTGTCGGGCTCTGTCGGGCCCTGTCGGGCTCTGTCGGGCCCTGTCGGGCTCTGTCGGGCTCTGTCGGGCTCTACTGGGCTCTGTCGGGCTCTACTGGGCCCTGTCGGGCCCTGTCGGGCTCTGTCGGGCTCTGTCGGGCTCTGTCGGACTCTATCGGGCTCTACTGGGCTCTGTCGGGCCCTGTCGGGCCCTGTCGGGCTCTGTCGGGCTCTGTCGGGCCCTGTCGGGCTCTGTCGGGCTCTGTCGGGCTCTGTCGGGCTCTGTCGGGCTCTACTGGTCTCTACTGGGCTCTACTGGGCCCTGTCGGGCCCTGTCGGGCCCTGTCGGGCCCTGTCGGGCTCTGTCGGGCTCTGTCGGGCTCTACTGGGCTCTGTCGGGCTCTGTCGGGCTCTGTCGGGCTCTACTGGGCCCTGTCGGGCCCTGTCAAGCCCTGTCGGGCTCTGTCGGGCTCTGTCAGGCTCTGTCGGGCTCTACTGGGCTCTGTCGGGTTCTGTCGGGCTCTGTCGGGCTCTGTCGGGCTCTGTCGGGCTCTGTCGGGCCCTGTCGGGCCCTGTCGGGCTCTGTCGGGCTCTGTCGGGCTCTACTGGGCCCTGTCGGGCTCTGTCGGGCTCTGTCGGGCCCTGTCGGGCTCTACTGGGCTCTACTGGGCTCTACTGGGCTCTACTGGGCTCTATCGGGCTCTGTCGGGCCCTATCGGGCCCTGTCGGGCCCTGTCGGGCTCTGTCGGGCTCTGTCGGGCTCTGTCGGGCTCTGTCGGGCTCTACTGGGCTCTGTCGGGCCCTGTCGGGCTCTGTCGGGCTCTGTCGGGCTCTGTCGGGCTCTGTCGGGCTCTACTGGGCCTTGTCGGGCCCTGTCAAGCCCTGTCGGGCTCTGTCGGGCTCTGTCGGGCTCGGTCGGGCTCTACTGGGCTCTGTCGGGTTCTGCCGGGCTCTGTCGGGCTCTGTCGGGCTCTGTCGGGCTCTGTCGGGCCCTATCGGGCCCTGTCGGGCTCTGTCGGGCTCTGTCGGGCTCTGTCGGGCTCTACTGGGCCCTGTCGGGCCCTGTCGGGCCCTGTCGGGCTCTGTCGGGCTCTGTCGGGTTCTGTCGGGCTCTGTCGGGTTCTACTGGGCTCTACTGGGCTCTGTCGGGCTCTGTCGGGCTCTACTGGGCCCTGTCGGGACCTGTCGGGCTCTGTCGGGCTCTGTCGGGCTCTACCGGGCCCTGTCGGGCCCTGTCGGGCCCTGTCGGGCTCTGTCGGGCCCTGTCGGGCTCTGTCGGGCTCTGTCGGGCTCTGTCGGGCCCTGTCGGGCTCTATCGGGCTCTGTCGGGTTCTACTGGGCTCTACTGGGCTCTGTCGGGCTCTGTCGGGCTCTACTGGGCCCTGTCGGGCCCTGTCGGGCCCTCTCGGGCTCTGTCGGGCTCTACTGGGCTCTGTCGGGCTCTCTCGGGCTCTGTCGGGCCCTGTCGGGCTCTGTCGGGCTCTGTCGGGCTCTGTCGGGCTCTGTCGGGCTCTACTGGGCTCTACTGTTCCCTGTCGGGCCCTGTCGTCCTCTGTCGGGCTCTGTCGGGCTCTGTCGGGCTCTGTCGGGCCCTGTCGGGCTCTGTCGGGCCCTGTCGGGCTCTGTCGGGCCCTGTCGGGCTCTGTCGGGCTCTGTCGGGCTCTGTCGGGCTCTACTGGGCTCTGTCGGGCTCTACTGGGCCCTGTCGGGCCCTGTCGGGCTCTGTCGGGCTCTGTCGGGCTCTGTCGGACTCTATCGGGCTCTACTGGGCTCTGTCGGGCCCTGTCGGGCCCTGTCGGGCTCTGTCGGGCTCTGTCGGGCCCTGTCGGGCTCTGTCGGGCTCTGTCGGGCTCTGTCGGGCTCTGTCGGGCTCTACTGGTCTCTACTGGGCTCTACTGGGCCCTGTCGGGCCCTGTCGGGCCCTGTCGGGCCCTGTCGGGCTCTGTCGGGCTCTACTGGGCTCTGTCGGGCTCTGTCGGGCTCTGTCGGGCTCTACTGGGCCCTGTCGGGCCCTGTCAAGCCCTGTCGGGCTCTGTCGGGCTCTGTCAGGCTCTGTCGGGCTCTACTGGGCTCTGTCGGGTTCTGTCGGGCTCTGTCGGGCTCTGTCGGGCTCTGTCGGGCCCTGTCGGGCCCTGTCGGGCTCTGTCGGGCTCTGTCGGGCTCTACTGGGCCCTGTCGGGCTCTGTCGGGCTCTGTCGGGCCCTGTCGGGCTCTACTGGGCTCTACTGGGCTCTACTGGGCTCTACTGGGCTCTATCGGGCTCTGTCGGGCCCTATCGGGCCCTGTCGGGCCCTGTCGGGCTCTGTCGGGCTCTGTCGGGCTCTGTCGGGCTCTACTGGGCTCTGTCGGGCCCTGTCGGGCTCTGTCGGGCTCTGTCGGGCTCTACTGGGCCTTGTCGGGCCCTGTCAAGCCCTGTCGGGCTCTGTCGGGCTCTGTCGGGCTCGGTCGGGCTCTACTGGGCTCTGTCGGGTTCTGTCGGGCTCTGTCGGGCTCTGTCGGGCTCTGTCGCGCTCTGTCGGGCTCTACTGGGCTCTGTCGGTCCCTGTCGGTCCCTGTCGGGCTCTGTCGGGCTCTGTCGGGCTCGGTCGGGCTCTACTGGGCTCTGTCGGGTTCTGTCGGGCTCTGTCGGGCTCTGTCGGGCTCTGTCGGGCTCTGTCGGGCTCTACTGGGCCCTGTCGGGCTCTGTCGGGCTCTGTCGGGCTCTGTCGGGCTCTGTCGGGCTCTACTGGGCCTTGTCGGGCCCTGTCAAGCCCTGTCGGGCTCTGTCGGGCTCTGTCGGGCTCTACTGGGCCCTGTCGGGCTCTGTCGGGCCCTGTCGGGCTCTACTTGTCTCTACTGTTCCCTGTCGGGCCCTGTCGGGCTCTGTCGGGCCCTGTCGGGCTCTACTTGTCTCTACTGTTCCCTGTCGGGCCCTGTCGGGCTCTGTCGGGCTCTGTCGGGCTCTACTTGTCTCTACTGTTCCCTGTCGGGCCCTGTCGGGCTCTGTCGGGCCCTGTCGGGCTCTGTCGGGCTCTGTCGGGCTCTGTCGGGCTCTACTGGGCTCTACTGGGCCCTGTTGGGCCCTGTCGGGCTCTGTCGGGCTCTGTCGGGCTCTGTCGGGCCCTGTCGGGCTCTGTCGGGCTCTGTCGGGCTCTACTGGGCTCTACTGTTCCCTGTCGGGCCCTGTCGGGCCCTGTCGGGCTCTGTCGGGCTCTGTCGGGCTCTACTGGGCTCTGTCGGGCTCTGTCGGGCTCTGTCGGGCTCTGTCGGGCTCTACTGGGCTCTACTGGGCTCTACTGTTCCCTGTCGGGCCCTGTCGGGCCCTGTCGGGCTCTGTCGGGCCCTGTCGGGCTCTATCGGGCTCTGTCGGGCTCTACTGGGCTCTACTGGGCCCTGTCGGGCCCTGTCGGGCCCTGTCGGGCTCTGTCGGGCTCTGTCGGGCTCTGTCGGGCCCTGTCGGGCCCTGTCGGGCTCTGTCGGGCTCTGTCGGGCTCTACTGGGCTCTACTGGGCTCTGTCGGGCCCTGTTGGGCCCTGTCGGGCCCTGTCGGGCTCTGTCAGGCTCTGTCGGGCTCTGTCGGGCTCTACTGGGCTCTGTCGGGCTCTGTCGGGCTCTGTCGGGCTCTACTGAGCCCTGTCGGGCCCTGTCAAGCCCTGTCGGGCTCTGTCGGGCTCTGTCGGGCTCTACTGGGCTCTGTCGGGTTCTGTCGGGCTCTGTCGGGCTCTGTCGGGCTCTGTCGGGCTCTACTGGGCTCTGTCGGGCTCTGTCGGGCCCTGTCGGTCTCTGTCGGGCTCTGTCGGGCTCTGTCGGGCTCTACTGGGCCCTGTCGGGCTCTGTCGGGCTCTGTCGGGCCCTATCGGGCCCTGTCGGGCTCTGTCGGGCTCTGTCGGGCCCTATCGGGCCCTGTCGGGCTCTGTCGGGCTCTGTCGGGCTCTGTCGGGCTCTGTCGGGCCCTGTCGGGCCCTGTCGGGCTCTGTCGGGCTCTGTCGGGCTCTGTCGGGTTCTGTCGGGCTCTGTCGGGTTCTACTGGGCTCTACTGGGCTCTGTCGGGCTCTGTCGGGCTCTACTGGGCCCTGTCGGGACCTGTCGGGCTCTGTCGGGCTCTGTCGGGCTCTACCGGGCCCTGTCGGGCCCTGTCGGGCCCTGTCGGGCTCTGTCGGGCTCTGTCGGGCTCTGTCGGGCCCTGTCGGGCTCTGTCGGGCTCTGTCGGGCTCTACTGGGCTCTACTCGGCTCTGTCGGGCTCTGTCGGGCTCTACTGGGCCCTGTCGGGCCCTGTCGGGCCCTGTCGGGCTCTGTCGGGCTCTACTGGGCTCTGTCGGGCTCTCTCGGGCCCTGTCGGGCCCTGTCGGGCTCTGTCGGGCTCTGTCGGGCTCTGTCGGGCTCTACTGGGCTCTACTGTTCCCTGTCGGGCCCTGTCGGGCTCTGTCGGGCTCTGTCGGGCTCTGTCGGGCTCTGTCGGGCCCTGTCGGGCTCTGTCGGGCCGTGTCGGGCTCTGTCGGGCCCTGTCGGGCTCTGTCGGGCTCTGTCGGGCTCTCTCGGGCTCTACTGGGCTCTGTCGGGCTCTACTGGGCCCTGTCGGGCCCTGTCGGGCTCTGTCGGGCTCTGTCGGGCTCTGTCGGACTCTGTCGGGCTCTATTGGGCTCTGTCGGGCCCTGTCGGGCCCTGTCGGGCTCTGTCGGGCTCTGTCGGGCCCTGTCGGGCTCTGTCGGGCCCTGTCGGGCCCTGTCGGGCTCTGTCGGGCTCTGTCGGGCTCTGTCGGGCTCTACTGGGCCCTGTCGGGCTCTGTCGGGCTTTGTCGGGCCCTGTCGGGCTCTACTGGGCTCTACTGGGCTCTACTGGGCTCTGTCGGGCTCTGTCGGGCCCTATCGGGCCCTGTCGGGCCCTGTCGGGCTCTGTCGGGCTCTGTCGGGCTCTGTCGGGCTCTACTGGGCTCTGTCGGGCCCTGTCGGGCTCTGTCGGGCTCTGTCGGGCTCTGTCGGGCTCTACTGGGCCTTGTCGGGCCCTGTCAAGCCCTGTCGGGCTCTGTCGGGCTCTGTCGGGCTCGGTCGGGCTCTACTGGGCTCTGTCGGGTTCTGTCGGGCTCTGTCGGGCTCTGTCGGGCTCTGTCGGGCTCTACTGGGCTCTGTCGGGCTCTGTCGGTCCCTGTCGGGCTCTGTCGGGCTCTGTCGGGCTCGGTCGGGCTCTGTCGGGCTCTACTGGGCTCTGTCGGGCCCTGTCGGGCTCTGTCGGGCTCTGACGGGCTCTGTCGGGCTCTGTCGGGCTCTACTGGGCCTTGTCGGGCCCTGTCAAGCCCTGTCGGGCTCTGTCGGGCTCTGTCGGGCTCGGTCGGGCTCTACTGGGCCCTGTCGGGCCCTGTCGGGCCCTGTCGGGCCCTGTCGGGCTCTGTCGGGCTCTGTCGGGCTCTACTGGGGTCTGTCGGGCCCTGTCGGGCCCTGTCGGGCTCTGTTGGGCTCTGTCCGCCACTACTGGGCTCTGTCGGGCTCTGTCGGGTTCTGTCGGGCTCTGTCGGGCTCTGTCGGGCTCTGCTGGGTTCTACTGGGCTCTGTCGGGCTCTACTGGGCCCTGTCGGGCCCTGTCGGGCCCTGTCGGGCTCTGTCGGGCTCTGTCGGGCTCTACTGGGCCCTGTCGGGCCCTGTCGGGCCCTATCGGGCTCTGTCGGGCTCTACTGGGCTCTGTCGGGCTCTGTCGGGCTCTGTCGGGCTCTGTCGGGCTCTGTCGGGCTCTTCTGGGCTCTACTGGGCTCTGTCAGGCTCTGTCGGGCTCTACTGGGCCCTCTCGGGCCCTGTCGGGCTCTGTCGGGCTCTGTCGGGCTCTACTGGGCCCTGTCGGGCCCTGTCGGTCTCTGTCGGGCCCTGTCGGGCCCTGTCGGGCTCTGTCGGGCTCTGCCGGGCTCTGCCGGGCCCTGTCGGGCTCTGTCGGGCTCTGTCGGGCTCTGTCGGGCTCTTCTGGGCTCTGTCGGGCTCTGTCGGGCTCTACTGGGCTCTGTCGGGCTCTGTCGGGCCCTGTCGGGCTCTGTCGGGCCCTGTCGGGCTCTGTCGGGTTCTGTCGGGCTCTGTCGGGCTCTACTGGGCTCTGTCGGGCTCTGTCGGGCTCTGTCGGGCCCTGTCGGGCCCTGTCGGGCCCTGTCGGGCCCTGTCGGGCTCTGTCGGGCTCTGTCGGGCTCTGTCGGGCTCTGTCGGGCTCTACTGGGCTCTGTCGGGCTCTACTGGGCTCTACTGGGCCCTGTCGGGCTCTGTCGGGCTCTGTCGGGCTCTGTCGGGCTCTGTCGGGCTGTACTGGGCTCTGTCGGGCCCTGTCGGGCCCTGTCGGGCCCTGTCGGGCTCTGTCGGGCCCTGTCGGGCCCTGTCGGGCTCTGTCGGGCTCTGTCGGGCTCTGTCGGGCCCTGTCGGGCTCTGTCGGGCTCTGTCGGGCTCTACTGGGCTCTACTGGGCTCTACTGGGCTCTACTGGGCTCTGTCGGGCCCTGTCGGGCCCTGTCGGGCCCTATCGGGCTCTGTCGGGCTCTACTGGGCTCTGTCGGGCTCTGTTGGGCTCTGTCGGGCTCTGTTGGGCTCTGTCGGGCTCTGTCGGGCTCTACTGGGCCCTGTCGGGCCCTGTCAAGCCCTGTCGGGCTCTGTCGGGCTCTGTCGGGCTCTGTCGGGCTCTACTGGGCTCTGTCGGGCTCTGTCGGGCCCTGTCGGGCTCTGTCGGGCTCTGTCGGGCCCTGTCGGGCCCTGTCGGGCTCTGTCGGGCCCTGTCGGCCTCTGTCGGGCTCTGTCGGGCTCTGTCGGGCTCTGTCGGGCTCTACTGGGCTCTGTCGGGCTCTGTCGGGCTCTGTCGGGCTCTGTCGGGCTCTGTCGGGCCCTGTCGGTCTCTGTCGGTCTCTGTCGGGCCCTGTCGGGCTCTGTCGGGCTCTGTCGGGCCCTGTCGGGCCCTGTCGGGCTCTGTCGGGCTCTGTCGGGCTCTGTCGGGCTCTGTCGGGCTCTACTGGGCCCTGTCGGGCTCTGTCGGGCTCTGTCGGGCTCTGTCGGGCTCTACTGGGACCTGTCGGGTTCTGTCGGGCTCTGTCGGGCTCTGTCGAGCTCTACTGGGCTCTACTGTTCCCTGTCGGGCCCTGTCGGGCCCTGTCGGGCCCTGTCGGGCCCTGTCGGGCCCTGTCGGGCCCTGTCGGGCTCTGTCGGGCTCTGTCGGGCTCTGCTGGGCTCTACTGTTCCCTGTCGGGCCCTGTCGGGCCCTGTCGGGCTCTGTCGGGCTCTGTCGGGCTCTGTCGGGCTCTGTCGGGCTCTGTCGGGCTCTGTCGGGCTCTACTAGGCTCTACTGTGCTCTACTGTTCCCTGTCGGGCCCTGTCGGGCTCTGTCGGGCTCTGTCGGGCTCTGTCGGGCTCTACTGGGCTCTACTGGGCTCTGTCGGGCTCTGTCGGGCTCTGTCGGGCTCTACTGGGCTCTACTGGGCTCTGTCGGGCTCTGTCGGGCTCTGTCGGGCTCTGTCGGGCTCTGTCGGGCTCTACTGGGCTCTACTGGGCTCTGTCGGGCTCTGTCGGGCCCTGTCGGGCCCTGTCGGGCCCTGTCGGGCTCTGTCGGGCTCTGTCGGGCTCTGTCGGGCTCTGTCGGGCTCTGTCGGGCTCTACTTGTCTCTACTGTTCCCTGTCGGGCCCTGTCGGGCTCTGTCGGGCTCTGTCGGGCCCTGTCGGGCTCTGTCGGGCTCTGTCGGGCTCTGTCGGGCTCTACTGGGCTCTACTGGGCTCTGTCGGGCCCTGTCGGGCCCTGTCGGGCTCTGTCGGGCTCTGTCGGGCCCTGTCGGGCTCTGTCGGGCTCTGTCGGGCTCTACTGGGCTCTACTGTTCCCTGTCGGGCCCTGTCGGGCCCTGTCGGGCCCTGTCGGGCTCTGTCGGGCTCTGTCGGGCTCTACTGGGCTCTGTCGGGCTCTGTCGGGCTCTGTCGGGCTCTACTGGGCTCTACTGGGCTCTACTGTTCCCTGTCGGGCCCTGTCGGGCTCTGTCGGGCCCTGTCGGGCTCTGTCGGGCTCTGTCGGGCTCTGTCGGGCCCTGTCGGGCTCTGTCGGGCTCTGTCGGGCTCTACTGGGCTCTACTGGGCTCTGTCGGGCCCTGTCGGGCCCTGTCGGGCTCTGTCGGGCTCTGTCGGGCCCTGTCGGGCTCTGTCGGGCCCTGTCGGGCTCTGTCGGGCTCTACTGGGCTCTGTCGGGCTCTGTCGGGCTCTGTCGGGCTCTACTGAGCCCTGTCGGGCCCTGTCAAGCCCTGTCGGGCTCTGTCGGGCTCTGTCGGGCTCTGTCGGGCTCTACTGGGCTCTGTCGGGTTCTGTCGGGCTCTGTCGGGCTCTGTCGGGCTCTGTCGGGCTCTACTGGGCTCTGTCGGGCTCTGTCGGGCCCTGTCGGGCTCTGTCGGGCTCTGTCGGGCTCTACTGGGCCCTGTCGGGCTCTGTCGGGCTCTGTCGGGCTCTGTCGGGCTCTGTCGGGCCCTATCGGGCCCTGTCGGGCTCTGTCGGGCTCTGTCGGGCTCTGTCGGGCTCTACTGGGCTCTGTCGGGCCCTGTCGGGCCCTGTCGGGCTCTGTCGGGCTCTGTCGGGCTCTACTGGGCTCTGTCGGGCTCTGTCGGGTTCTGTCGGGCTCTGTCGGGCTCTGTCGGGCTCTGTCGGGCTCTACTGGGCTCTACTGGGCTCTGTCGGGCTCTGTCGGGCTCTACTGGGCCCTGTCGGGCTCTGTCGGGCTCTGTCGGGCTCTGTCGGGCTCTACTGGGCCCTGTCGGGCCCTGTCGGGCCCTGTCGGGCTCTGTCGGGCTCTATTGGGCACTGTCGGGCCCTGTTGGGCCCTGTCGGGCTCTGTCGGGCTCTGTCAGGCTCTGTCGGGCTCTACTGGGCTCTACTGGGCTCTGTCGGGCTCTGTCGGGCTCTACTGGGCCCTGTCGGGCCCTGTCGGTCTCTGTCGGGCTCTGTCGGGCTCTACCGGGCCCTGTCGGGCCCTGTCGGGCCCTGTCGGGCTCTGTCGGGCTCTGTCGGGCTCTGTCGGGCTCTGTCGGGCTCTGTCGGGCCCTGTCAGGCTCTGTCGGGCTCTGTCGGGCCCTGTCAGGCTCTGTCGGGCTCTGTCGGGCTCTACTGGGCTCTACTGGGCTCTGTCGGGCTCTGTCGGGCTCTACTGGGCCCTGTCGGGCCCTGTCGGGCCCTGTCGGGCTCTGTCGGGCTCTACTGGGCTCTGTCGGGCTCTGTCGGGCTCTGTCGGGCCCTGTCGGGCTCTGTCGGGCTCTGTCGGGCTCTGTCGGGCTCTACTGGGCTCTACTGTTCCCTGTCGGGCCCTGTCGGGCTCTGTCGGGCTCTGTCGGGCTCTGTCGGGCTCTGTCGGGCTCTGTCGGGCTCTACTGGGCCTTGTCGGGCTCTGTCGGGCTCTGTCGGGCTCTGTCGGGCTCTGCTGGGTTCTGCTGGGCTCTGTCGGGTTCTGCTGGGCTCTGTCGGGCTCTGTCGGGCTCTACTGGGCCCTGTCGGGCTCTGTCGGGCTCTGTCGGGCTCTGTCGGGCTCTGTCGGGCTCTGTCGGGCTCTACTGGGCCCTGTCGGGCCCTGTCGGGCCCTGTCGGGCTCTGTCGGGCTCTACTGGGCTCTGTCGGGCTCTGTCGGGTTCTGTCGGGCTCTGTCGGGCTCTGTTGGGCTCTACTGGGCTCTACTGGGCTCTGTCGGGCTCTGTTGGGCTCTACTGGGCCCTCTCGGGCCCTGTCGGGCTCTGTCGGGCTCTGTCGGGGTCTGTCGGGCCCTGTCGGGCTCTGTCGGGCTCTGTCGGGCTCTGACGGGCCCTGTCGGGCTCTGTCGGGCTCTGTCGGGCTCTACTGGGCTCTTCTGGGCTCTGTCGGACTCTGTCGGGCTCTACTGGGCCCTGTCGGGCCCTGTCGGGCTCTGTCGGTCTCTACTGTGCTCTGTCGGGCTCTGTAGGGCCCTGTCGGGCCCTGTCGGGCTCTGTCGGGCTCTGTCGGGCTCTGTCGGGCTCTGTCGGGCTCTACTGGGCTCTGTCGGGCTCTGTCGGGCTCTGTCGGGCTCTACTGGGCCCTGTCGGGCTCTGTCGGGCCCTGTCGGGCTCTGTCGGGCTCTGTCGGGCTCTGTCGGGCTCTGTCGGGCTCTACTGGGCTCTGTCGGGCCCTGTCGGGCCCTGTCGGGCTCTGTCGGGCTCTGTCGGGCCCTGTCGGGCTCTGTCGGGCTCTGTCGGGCTCTGTCGGGCCCTGTCGGGCTCTGTCGGGCTCTGTCGGGCTCTACTGGGCTCTACTGGGCTCTTCTGGGCTCTGTCGCGCCCTGTTGGGCCCTGTCGGGCCCTGTCGGGCTTTGTCGGGCTCTGTCGGGCTTTGTCGGGCTCTACTGGGCCCTGTCGGGCCCTGTCAAGCCCTGTCGGGCTCTGTCGGGCACTGTCGGGCTCTGTCGGGCTCTACTGGGCTCTGTCGGGCTCTGTCGGGCCCTGTCGGCCTCTGTCGGGCCCTGTCGGCCTCTGTCGGGCTCTGTCGGGCTCTGTCGGGCTCTGTCGGGCTCTACTGGGCTCTACTGGGCTCTGTCGGGCTCTGTCGGGCTCTGTCGGGCTCTACTGGGCTCTACTGGGCTCTGTCGGGCTCTGTCGGGCTCTGTCGGGCCCTGTCGGGCTCTGTCGGGCTCTGTCGGGCTCTACTGGGCTCTACTGGTCTCTGTCGGGCTCTGTCGGGCCCTGTCGGGCTCTGTCGGGCTCTGTCGGGCTCTGTCGGGCCCTGTCGGGCTCTGTCGGGCCCTGTCGGGCTCTGTCGTGCCCTGTCGGGCTCTGTCGGGCTCTGTCGGGCTCTGTCGGGCTCTGTCGGGCTCTACTTGTCTCTACTGTTCCCTGTCGGGCCCTGTCGGGCTCTGTCGGGCTGTGTCGGGCCCTGTCGGGCTCTGTCGGGCTCTGTCGGGCTCTACTGGGCTCAACTGGGCTCTGTCGGGTCCTGTCGGGCTCTGTCAGGCTCTGTCGGGCTCTGTCGGGCCCTGTCGGGCTCTGTCGGGCTCTGTCGGGCTCTACTGGGCTCTACTGTTCCCTGTCGGGCCCTGTCGGGCCCTGTCGGGCTCTGTCGGGCTCTGTCGGGCTCTACTGAGCTCTGTCGGGCTCTGTCGGGCTCTGTCGGGCTCTACTGGGCTCTACTGGGCTCTACTGTTCCCTGTCGGGCTCTGTCGGGCTCTGTCGGGCCCTTTCGGGCCCTGTTGGGCTCTGTCGGGCTCTGTCGGGCTCTGTCGGGCCCTGTCGGGCTCTGTCGGGCTCTGTCGGGCTCTACTGGGCTCTACTGGGCTCTGTCGGGCTCTGTCGGGCCCTGTCGGGCCCTGTCGGGCCCTGTCGGGCTCTGTCGGGCTCTGTCGGGCTCTGTCGGGCTCTACTGGGCTCTGTCGGGCTCTGTCGGGCTCTGTCGGGCTCTGTCGGGCTCTACTGAGCCCTGTCGGGCCCTGTTCAAGCCCTGTCGGGCTCTGTCGGGCTCTGTCGGGCTCTGTCGGGCTCTACTGGGCTCTGTCGGGTTCTGTCGGGCTCTGTCGGGCTCTGTCGGGCTCTGTCGGGCTCTACTGGGCTCTGTCGGGCTCTGTCGGGCCCTGTCGGGCTCTGTCGGGCTCTGTCGGGCTCTGTCGGGCTCTACTGGGCCCTGTCGGGCTCTGTCGGGCTCTGTCGGGCTCTGTCGGGCCCTATCGGGCCCTGTCGGGCTCTGTCGGGCTCTGTCGGGCTCTGTCGGGCTCTACTGGGCTCTGTCGGGCCCTGTCGGGCCCTGTCGGGCTCTGTCGGGCTCTGTCGGGCTCTACTGGGCTCTGTCGGGCTCTGTCGGGTTCTGTCGGGTTCTGTCGGGTTCTGTCGGGCTCTGTCGGGCTCTGTCGGGCTCTACTGGGCTCTACTGGGCTCTGTCGGGCTCTGTCGGGCTCTACTGGGCCCTGTCGGGCTCTGTCGGGCTCTGTCGGGCTCTGTCGGGCTCTGTCGGGCTCTGTCGGGCTCTGTCGGGCTCTACTGGGCCCTGTCGGGCCCTGTCGGGCCCTGTCGGGCTCTGTCGGGCTCTACTGGGCTCTGTCGGGCTCTGTCGGGCCCTGTCGGGCTCTGTCGGGCCCTGTCGGGCTCTGTCGGGCTCTACTGGGCCCTGTCGGGCTCTGTCGGGCTCTGTCGGGCTCTGTCGGGCCCTATCGGGCCCTGTCGGGCTCTGTCGGGCTCTGTCGGGCTCTGTCGGGCTCTACTGGGCTCTGTCGGGCCCTGTCGGGCCCTGTCGGGCTCTGTCGGGCTCTGTCGGGCTCTACTGGGCTCTGTCGGGCTCTGTCGGGCTCTGTCGGGTTCTGTCGGGCTCTGTCGGGCTCTGTCGGGCTCTGTCGGGCTCTGTCGGGCTCTGTCGGGCTCTACTGGGCTCTACTGGGCTCTGTCGGGCTCTGTCGGGCTCTACTGGGCCCTGTCGGGCTCTGTCGGGCTCTGTCGGGCTCTGTCGGGCTCTACTGGGCCCTGTCGGGCCCTGTCGGGCCCTGTCGGGCTCTGTCGGGCTCTACTGGGCCCTGTCGGGCCCTGTTGGGCCCTGTCGGGCTCTGTCGGGCTCTGTCAGGCTCTGTCGGGCTCTACTGGGCTCTACTGGTCTCTGTCGGGCTCTGTCGGGCTCTACTGGGCCCTGTTGGGCCCTGTCGGGCTCTGTCGGGCTCTGTCGGGCTCTACCGGGCCCTGTCGGGCCCTGTCGGGCTCTGTCGGGCCCTGTCGGGCCCTGTCGGGCTCTGTCGGGCTCTGTCGGGCTCTACTGGGCTCTACTGGGCTCTGTCGGGCTCTACTGGGCCCTGTCGGGCCCTGTCGGGCTCTGTCGGGCTCTACTGGGCTCTGTCGGGCTCTGTCGGGCTCTGTCGGGCTCTACTGGGCTCTACTGTACCCTGTCGGGCCCTGTCGGGCTCTGTCGGGCTCTGTCGGGCTCTACTGGGCCCTGTCGGGCTCTGTCGGGCCCTGTCGGGCTCTGTCGGGCTCTGTCGGGCTCTGTCGGGCTCTACTGGGCTCTGTCGGGCTCTACTGGGCCCTGTCGGGCCCTGTCGGGCTCTGTTGGGCTTTGTCGGGCTCTGTCGGGCTCTGTTGGACTCTGTCGGGCTCTATTGGGCTCTGTCGGGCCCTGTCGGGCTCTGTCGGGCCCTGTCGGGCTCTGTCGGGCTCTGTCGGGCCCTGTCGGGCTCTGTCGGGCTCTGTCGGTCCCTGTCGGGCTCTGTCGGGCTCTGTCGGGCTCTGTCGGGCTCTGTCGGGCTCTACTGGGCTCTACTGGGCTCTACTGGGCTCTGTTGGGCCCTGTCGGGCCCTGTCGGGCTCTGTCGGGCTCTGTCGGGCTCTGTCGGGCTCTCTCGGGCTCTACTGGGCTCTGTCGGGCTCTGTCGGGCTCTGTCGGGCTCTGTCGGGCTTTACTGGGCCCTGTCGGGCCCTGTCAAGCCCTGTCGGGCTCTGTCGGGCTCTGTCAGGCTCTGTCGGTCTCTACTGGGCTCTGTCGGGTTCTGTCGGGCTCTGTCGGGCTCTGTCGGGCTCTGTCGGGCTCTGTCGGGCTCTACTGGGCTCTGTCGGGCTCTATCGGGCCCTGTCGGGCCCTGTCGGGCTCTGTCGGGCTCTGTCGGGCTCTACTGGGCCCTGTCGGGCTCTGTCGGGCTCTGTCGGGCCCTGTCGGGCCCTGTCGGGCTCTGTCGGGCTCTGTCGGGCTCTGTCGGGCTCTGTCAGGCTCTACTGGGCCCTGTCGGGCCCTGTCGGGCCCTGTCGGGCTCTGTCGGGCTCTGTCGGGCTCTACTGGGCTCTGTCGGGCTCTGTCGGGCTCTGTCGGGCTCTGTCGGGCTCTACTGGGCTCTACTGGGCTCTGTCGGGCTCTGTCGGGCTCTTCTGGGCCCTGTCGGGCTCTGTCGGAATCTGTCGGGCTCTGTCGGGCTCTGTCGGGCTCTACTGGGCCCTGTCGGGCCCTGTCGGGCTCTGTCGGGCTCTCCTGGGCCCTGTCGGGCCCTGTCAGGCCCTGTCGGGCTCTGTCGGGCTCTGTCGGGCTCTACTGGGCTCTACTGGGCTCTGTCGGGCTCTGTCGGGCTCTACTGGGCCCTGTCGGGCCCTGTCGGGCTCTGTCGGGCTCTGTCGGGCTCTGTCGGGCTCTACTGGGCCCTGTCGGGCCCTGTCGGGCCCTGTCGGTCTCTGTCGGGCTCTGTCGGGCCCTGTCGGGCCCTGTCGGGCTCTGTCGGGCCCTGTCGGGCTCTACTGGGCTCTACTGGGCTCTGTCGGGCTCTGTCGGGCTCTACTGGGCCCTGTCGGGCCCTGTCGGGCCCTGTCGGGCTCTGTCGGGCTCTACTGGGCTCTGTCGGGCTCTGTCGGGCTCTGTCGGGCCCTGTCGGGCTCTGTCGGGCTCTGTCGGGCCCTGTCGGGCTCTGTCGGGCTCTGTCGGGCTCTACTGGGCCCTGTCGGGCTCTGTCGGGCCCTGTCGGGCCCTGTCGGGCTCTGTCGGGCTCTACTGGGCTCTGTCGGGCCCTGTCGGGCTCTGTCGGGCTCTGTCGGGCTCTACTGGGCTCTGTCGGGCTCTGTCGGGCTCTGTCGGGCTCTACTGGGCTCTGTCGGGCTCTGTCGGGCTCTGTTGGGCTCTGTCGGGCTCTACTGGGCTCTACTGGGCTCTGTCGGGCTCTGTCGGGCTCTTCTGGGCCCTGTCGGGCTCTGTCGGAATCTGTCGGGCTCTGTTGGGCTCTGTCGGGCTCTACTGGGCCCTGTCGGGCCCTGTCGGGCCCTGTCGGGCTCTGTCGGGCTCTACTGGGCCCTGTCGGGCCCTGTCGGGCCCTGTCGGGCTCTGTCGGGCTCTGTCGGGCTCTACTGGGCTCTACTGTGCTCTGTCGGACTCTGTCGGGCTCTACTGGGCCCTGTCGGGCCCTGTCGGGCTCTGTCGGGCTCTGTCGGGCTCTGTCGGGCTCTACTGGGCCCTGTCGGGCCCTGTCGGGATCTGTCGGGCCCTGTCGGGCCCTGTCGGGCCCTGTCGGGCCCTGTCGGGCTCTGTCGGGCTCTGTCGGGCTCTACTGGGCTCTGTCGGGCCCTGTCGGGCCCTGTCGGGCTCTGTCGGGCTCTGTCGGGCTCTACTGGGCTCTGTCGGGCTCTGTCGGGCTCTGTCGGGTTCTGTCGGGCTCTGTCGGGCTCTGTCGGGCTCTGTCGGGCTCTGTCGGGCTCTACTGGGCTCTACTGGGCTCTGTCGGGCTCTGTCGGGCTCTACTGGGCCCTGTCGGGCTCTGTCGGGCTCTGTCGGGCTCTGTCGGGCTCTACTGGGCCCTGTCGGGCCCTGTCGGGCCCTGTCGGGCTCTGTCGGGCTCTACTGGGCCCTGTCGGGCCCTGTTGGGCCCTGTCGGGCTCTGTCGGGCTCTGTCAGGCTCTGTCGGGCTCTACTGGGCTCTACTGGTCTCTGTCGGGCTCTGTCGGGCTCTACTGGGCCCTGTTGGGCCCTGTCGGGCTCTGTCGGGCTCTGTCGGGCTCTACCGGGCCCTGTCGGGCCCTGTCGGGCTCTGTCGGGCCCTGTCGGGCCCTGTCGGGCTCTGTCGGGCTCTGTCGGGCTCTACTGGGCTCTACTGGGCTCTGTCGGGCTCTACTGGGCCCTGTCGGGCCCTGTCGGGCTCTGTCGGGCTCTGTCGGGCTCTACTGGGCCCTGTCGGGCTCTGTCGGGCCCTGTCGGGCTCTGTCGGGCTCTGTCGGGCTCTGTCGGGCTCTACTGGGCTCTGTCGGGCTCTACTGGGCCCTGTCGGGCCCTGTCGGGCTCTGTTGGGCTTTGTCGGGCTCTGTCGGGCTCTGTTGGACTCTGTCGGGCTCTATTGGGCTCTGTCGGGCCCTGTCGGGCCCTGTCGGGCTCTGTCGGGCCCTGTCGGGCTCTGTCGGGCTCTGTCGGGCCCTGTCGGGCTCTGTCGGGCTCTGTCGGTCCCTGTCGGGCTCTGTCGGGCTCTGTCGGGCTCTACTGGTCTCTACTGGGCTCTACTGGGCTCTGTCGGGCCCTGTCGGGCCCTGTCGGGCTCTGTCGGGCTCTGTCGGGCTCTGTCGGGCTCTACTGGGCTCTGTCGGGCTCTGTCGGGCTCTGTCGGGCTCTGTCGGGCTTTACTGGGCCCTGTCGGGCCCTGTCAAGCCCTGTCGGGCTCTGTCGGGCTCTGTCAGGCTCTGTCGGTCTCTACTGGGCTCTGTCGGGTTCTGTCGGGCTCTGTCGGGCTCTGTCGGGCTCTGTCGGGCTCTACTGGGCTCTGTCGGGCTCTATCGGGCCCTGTCGGGCCCTGTCGGGCTCTGTCGGGCTCTGTCGGGCTCTACTGGGCCCTGTCGGGCTCTGTCGGGCTCTGTCGGGCCCTGTCGGGCCCTGTCGGGCTCTGTCGGGCTCTGTCGGGCTCTGTCAGGCTCTACTGGGCCCTGTCGGGCCCTGTCGGGCCCTGTCGGGCTCTGTCGGGCTCTGTCGGGCTCTACTGGGCTCTGTCGGGCTCTGTCGGGCTCTGTCGGGCTCTGTCGGGCTCTGTCGGGCTCTGTCGGGCTCTACTGGGCTCTACTGGGCTCTGTCGGGCTCTGTCGGGCTCTTCTGGGCCCTGTCGGGCTCTGTCGGAATCTGTCGGGCTCTGTCGGGCTCTGTCGGGCTCTACTGGGCCCTGTCGGGCCCTGTCGGGCTCTGTCGGGCTCTCCTGGGCCCTGTCGGGCCCTGTCAGGCCCTGTCGGGCTCTGTCGGGCTCTGTCGGGCTCTACTGGGCTCTACTGGGCTCTGTCGGGCTCTGTCGGGCTCTACTGGGCCCTGTCGGGCCCTGTCGGGCTCTGTCGGGCTCTGTCGGGCTCTGTCGGGCTCTACTGGGCCCTGTCGGGCCCTGTCGGGCCCTGTCGGTCTCTGTCGGGCTCTGTCGGGCCCTGTCGGGCCCTGTCGGGCTCTGTCGGGCTCTGTCGGGCCCTGTCGGGCTCTACTGGGCTCTACTGGGCTCTGTCGGGCTCTGTCGGGCTCTACTGGGCCCTGTCGGGCCCTGTCGGGCCCTGTCGGGCTCTGTCGGGCTCTACTGGGCTCTGTCGGGCTCTGTCGGGCTCTGTCGGGCCCTGTCGGGCTCTGTCGGGCTCTGTCGGGCCCTGTCGGGCTCTGTCGGGCTCTGTCGGGCTCTACTGGGCCCTGTCGGGCTCTGTCGGGCCCTGTCGGGCCCTGTCGGGCTCTGTCGGGCTCTGTCGGGCTCTACTGGGCTCTGTCGGGCCCTGTCGGGCTCTGTCGGGCTCTGTCGGGCTCTACTGGGCTCTGTCGGGCTCTGTCGGGCTCTGTCGGGCTCTGTCGGGCTCTGTCGGGCTCTGTCGGGCTCTACTGGGCTCTGTCGGGCTCTGTCGGGCTCTGTCGGGCTCTGTCGGGCTCTACTGGGCTCTACTGGGCTCTGTCGGGCTCTGTCGGGCTCTTCTGGGCCCTGTCGGGCTCTGTCGGAATCTGTCGGGCTCTGTCGGGCTCTGTCGGGCTCTACTGGGCCCTGTCGGGCCCTGTCGGGCCCTGTCGGGCTCTGTCGGGCTCTACTGGGCCCTGTCGGGCCCTGTCGGGCCCTGTCGGGCTCTGTCGGGCTCTGTCGGGCTCTACTGGGCTCTACTGGGCTCTGTCGGACTCTGTCGGGCTCTACTGGGCCCTGTCGGGCCCTGTCGGGCTCTGTCGGGCTCTGTCGGGCTCTGTCGGGCTCTACTGGGCCCTGTCGGGCCCTGTCGGGATCTGTCGGGCCCTGTCGGGCCCTGTCGGGCTCTGTCGGGCTCTGTCGGGCTCTACTGGGCCCTGTCGGGCCCTGTCGGGCCCTGTCGGGCTCTGTCGGGCTCTACTGGGCTCTGTCGGGCTCTGTCGGACTCTGTCGGGCCCTGTCGGGCTCTGTCGGGCTCTGTCGGGCCCTGTCGGGCTCTGTCGGGCTCTGTCGGGCTCTGTCGGGCTCTACTGGGCTCTGTCGGGCTCTGTCGGGCTCTGTCGGGCTCTGTCGGGCCCTGTCGGGCTCTGTCGGGCCCTGTCGGGCTCTGTCGGGCCCTGTCGGGCTCTGTCGGGATCTGTCGGGCTCTGTCGGGCTCTACTGGGCTCTGTCGGGCTCTACTGGGCTCTACTGGGCCCTGTCGGGCTCTGTCGGACTCTGTCGGGCTCTGTCGGTCTCTACTGGGCTCTGTCGGGCTCTGTCGGGCCCTGTCGGGCCCTGTCGGGCTCTGTCGGGCCCTGTCGGGCTCTGTCGGGCTCTGTCGGGCCCTGTCGGGCTCTGTCGGGCTCTACTGGGCCCTGTTGGGCTCTGTCGGGCTCTACCGGGCCCTGTCGGGCCCTGTCGGGCTCTGTCGGGCTCTGTCAGGCCCTGTCGGGCTCTGTCGGGCCCTGTCGGGCTGTGTCGGGCTCTGTCGGGCTCTACTGGGCTCTACTGGGCTCTGTCGGGCTCAGTCGGGCTCTGTCGTGCTCTGTCGGGCTCTGTCGGGCCCTGTCGGGCTCTGTCGGGCCCTGTCGGGCTCTGTCGGGCTCTGTTGGGCTCTGTCGGGCTCTACTGGGCCCTGTCGGGCCCTGTCGGGCCCTGTCGGGCTCTGTCGGGCTCTGTCGGGCTCTGTCGGGCTCTACTGGGCTCTACTGGGCTCTGTCGGGCTCTGTCGGGTTCTGTCGGGCTCTGTCGGGCTCTGTCGGGCTCTGTCGGGCCCTGTCCGGCTCTGTCGGGCTCTGTCGTGCCCTGTCGGGCTCTGTCGGGCTCTGTCGGGCCCTGTCGGGCTCTGTCGGGCCCTGTCGGGCTCTGTCGGGCTCTGTCGGGCTCTGTCGGGCCCTGTCGGGCTCTGTCGGGCTCTGTCGGGCTCTGTCGGGCTCTACTGGGCCCTGTCGGGCCCTGTCGAGCCCTGTCGGGCTCTGTCGGTCTCTGTCGGGCCCTGTCGGGCCCTGTCGGGCCCTGTCGGGCTCTGTCGGGATCTGTCGGGCCCTGTCGGGCCCTGTCGGGCCCTGTCGGGCTCTGTCGGGCTCTGTCGGGCTCTGTCGGGCTCTACTGGGCCCTGTCGGGCTCTGTCGGGCTCTGTCGCGCTCTGTCGGGCTCTACTGGGCTCTACTGGGCTCTTTCGGGCTCTGTCGGGCTCTGTCGGGCCCTGTCGGGCCCTGTCGGGCTCTGTCAGGCTCTGTCGGGCTCTGTCGGGCTCTACTGGGCCCTGTCGGGCCCTGTCGGGCCCTGTCGGGCTCTACTGGGCTCTACTGGGCTCTGTCGGGCTCTGTCGGGCTCTACTGGGCCCTGTCGGGCTCTGTCGGGCTCTACTGGGCTCTGACGGGCTCTGTCGGGCTCTGTCGGGCTCTGTCGGGCTCTGTCGGGCTCTACTGGGCCCTGTCGGGCTCTGTCGGGCTCTGTCGGGCTCTGTCGGGCTCTGTCGGGCTCTGTCGGGCTCTGTCGGGCTCTACTGGGCTCTGTCGGGCTCTACTGGGCCCTGTCGGGCCCTGTCGGGCTCTGTTGGGCTTTGTCGGGCTCTGTCGGGCTCTGTCGGACTCTGTCGGGCTCTATTGGGCTCTGTCGGGCCCTGTCGGGCTCTGTCGGGCTCTGTCGGGCTCTGTCGGGCTCTGTCGGGCCCTGTCGGGCCCTGTCGGGCTCTGTCGGGCTCTGTCGGGCCCTGTCGGGCTCTGTCGGGCTCTACTGGGCCCTGTTGGGCTCTGTCGGGCTCTACTGGGCCCTGTCGGGCCCTGTCGGGCTCTGTCGGGCTCTGTCAGGCCCTGTCGGGCTCTGTCGGGCCCTGTCGGGCTGTGTCGGGCTCTGTCGGGCTCTACTGGGCTCTACTGGGCTCTGTCGGGCTCAGTCGGGCTCTGTCGTGCTCTGTCGGGCTCTACTGGGCCCTGTCGGGCCCTGTCGGGCCCTGTCGGGCTCTGTCGGGCTCTGTTGGGCTCTGTCGGGCTCTACTGGGCCCTGTCGGGCTCTGTCGGGCTCTGTCGGGCTCTGTCGGGCTCTGTCGGGCTCTGTCGGGCTCTACTGGGCTCTACTGGGCTCTGTCGGGCTCTGTCGGGTTCTGTCGGGCTCTGTCGGGCTCTGTCGGGCTCTGTCGGGCCCTGTCCGGCTCTGTCGGGCTCTGTCGTGCCCTGTCGGGCTCTGTCGGGCTCTGTCGGGCTCTGTCGGGCTCTGTCGGGCCCTGTCGGGCTCTGTCGGGCCCTGTCGGGCTCTGTCGGGCCCTGTCGGGCCCTGTCGGGCTCTGTCGGGCCCTGTCGGGCTCTGTCGGGCTCTGTCGGGCTCTGTCGGGCTCTACTGGGCTCTGTCGGGCCCTGTCGGGCTCTGTCGGGCTCTGTCGGGCTCTGTCGGGCTCTGTCGGGCTCTGTCGGGCTCTGTCGGGCCCTGTCGGGCTCTGTCGGGCCCTGTCGGGCTTTGTCGGGCTCTGTCGGGCCCTGTCGGGCTCTGTCGGGCTCTGTCGGGCTCTGTCGGGCTCTGTCGGGCTCTACTGGGCTCTGTCGGGCTCTGTCGGGCTCTGTCGGGCTCTACTGGGCCCTGTCGGGCTCTGTCGGGCCCTGTCGGGCTCTGTCGGGCCCTGTCGGGCTCTGTCGGGATCTGTCGGGCTCTGTCGGGCTCTACTGGGCTCTGTCGGGCTCTACTGGGCTCTACTGGGCCCTGTCGGGCTCTGTCGGACTCTGTCGGGCTCTGTCGGTCTCTACTGGGCTCTGTCGGGCTCTGTCGGGCCCTGTCGGGCCCTGTCGGGCTCTGTCGGGCTCTGTCGGGCCCTGTCGGGCTCTGTCGGGCTCTGTCGGGCTCTGTCGGGCTCTACTGGGCCCTGTCGGGCTCTGTCGGGCTCTGTCGGGCTCTGTCGGGCCCTGTCGGGCTCTGTCGGGCTCTGTCGGGCCCTGTCGGGCTCTGTCGGGCTCTGTCGGGCTCTACTGGGCTCTGTCGGGCTCTGTCAGGCTCTGTCGGGCCCTGTCGGGCCCTGTCGGGCTCTGTCGGGCCCTGTCGGGCCCTGTCGGGCCCTGTCGGGCCCTGTCGGGCTCTGTCGGGCCCTGTCGGGCCCTGTCGGGCCCTGTCGGGCCCTGTCGGGCCCTGTCGGGCCCTGTCGGGTTCTGTCGGGCCCTGTCGGGCCCTGTCGGGCCCTGTCGGGCTCTGTCGAGCTCTGTCGGGCCCTGTCGGGCTCTGTCGGGCTCTGTCGGGCTCTGTCGGGCCCTGTCGGGCTCTGTCGGGCTCTGTCGGGCTCTGTCGGGACCTGTCGGGCTCTGTCGGGCTCTGTCGGGCTCTACTGGGCTCTGTCGGGCTCTGTCGGGCTCTGTCGGGCTCTGTCGGGCTCTACTGGGCTCTGTCGGGCTCTGTCGGGCTCTGTCGGGCCCTGTCGGGCCCTGTCGGGCTCTGTCAGGCTCTGTCGGGCTCTGTCGGGCTCTACTGGGCCCTGTCGGGCCCTGTCGGGCTCTACTGGGCTCTACTGGGCTCTGTCGGGCTCTGTCGGGCTCTACTGGGCTCTGTCGGGCTCTGTCGGGCTCTGTCGGGCTCTGTCGGGCTCTACTGGGCTCTTTCGGGCTCTGTCGGGCTCTGTCGGGCTCTACTGGGCCCTGTCGGGCTCTGTCGGGCTCTGTCGGGCCCTGTCGGGCCCTGTCGGGCCCTGTCGGGCTCTGTCGGTCCCTGTCGGGCTCTGTCGGGCTCTGTCGGGCTCTACTGGACTCTGTCGGGCTCTGTTGGGCTCTGTCGGGCTCTGTCGGGCTCTGTCGGGCTCTACTGGGCCCTGTCGGGCTCTGTCGTGCTCTGTCGGGCCCTGTCGGGCTCTGTCGGGCTCTGTCGGGCCCTGTCGGGCACTGTCGGGCTCTGTCGGGCTCTGTCGGGCTCTACTGGGCCCTGTCGGGCTCTGTCGGGCTCTGTCGGGCCCTGTCGGGCTCTGTCGGGCTCTGTCGGGCCCTGTCGGGCTCTGTCGGGCTCTACTGGGCCCTGTCGGGCCCTGTCGGGCTCTGTCGGGCTCTGTCGGGCCCTGTCGGGCTCTGTCGGGCTCTGTCGGGCCCTGTCGGGCCCTGTCGGGCTCTGTCGGGCTCTGTCGGGCTCTGTCGGGCTCTGTCGGGCTCTACTGGGCTCTGTCGGGCTCTGTCGGGCTCTGTCGGGCTCTACTGGGCCCTGTCGGGCTCTGTCGGGCTCTGTCGGGCTCTATCGGGCCCTGTCGGGCCCTGTCGGTCCCTGTCGGTCCCTGTCGGGCTCTGTCGGGCTCTGTCGGGCTCTACTGGACTCTGTCGGGCTCTGTTGGGCTCTGTCGGGCTCTGTCGGGCTCTGTCGGGCTCTACTGGGCCCTGTCGGGCTCTGTCGTGCTCTGTCGGGCCCTGTCGGGCTCTGTCGGGCTCTGTCGGGCCCTGTCGGGCACTGTCGGGCTCTGTCGGGCTCTGTCGGGCTCTACTGGGCCCTGTCGGGCTCTGTCGGGCTCTGTCGGGCTCTGTCGGGCTCTGTCGGGCTCTGTCGGGCCCTGTCGGGCTCTGTCGGGCTCTACTGGGCCCTGTCGGGCCCTGTCGGGCTCTGTCGGGCTCTGTCGGGCTCTGTCGGGCTCTGTCGGGCTCTGTCGGGCTCTGTCGGGCCCTGTCGGGCCCTGTCGGGCTCTGTCGGGCTCTGTCGGGCCCTGTCGGGCCCTGTCGGTCTCTTTCGGGCTCTACTGGGCCCTGTCGGGCCCTGTCGGGCTCTGTCGGGCTCTGTCGGGCCCTGTCGGGCTCTGTCGGGCCCTGTCGGGCCCTGTCGGGCTCTGTCGGGCCCTGTCGGGCCCTGTCGGGCTCTGTCGGGCTCTGTCGGGCTCTGTCGGGCTCTGTCGGGCTCTGTCGGGCCCTGTCGGGCCCTGTCGGGCCCTGTCGGGCTCTGTCGGGCTCTGTCGGGCTCTGTCGGGCTCTGTCGGGCCCTGTCGGGCCCTGTCGGGCTCTGTCGGGCTCTGTCGGGCTCTGTCGGGCCCTGTCGGGCTCTGTCGGGCCCTGTCGGGCTCTGTCGGGCTCTGTCGGGCTCTGTCGGGCTCTACTGGGCTCTGTCGGGCTCTGTCGGGCTCTGTCGGGCCCTCTCGGGCTCTGTCGGGCTCTGTCGGGCTCTACTGGGCTCTGTCGGGCTCTGTCGGGCTCTGTCGGGCCCTGTCGGGCCCTGTCGGGCGCTGTCGGGCCCTGTCGGGCTCTGTCGGGCCCTGTCGGGCCCTGTCGGGCCCTGTCGGGCTCTGTCGGGCCCTGTCGGGCCCTGTCGGGCCCTGTCGGGCTCTGTCGGGCTCTGTCGGGCCCTGTCGGGCTCTGTCGGGCCCTGTCGGGCTCTGTCGGGCTCTGTCGGCCCCTGTCGGGCTCTGTCGGGCCCTGTCGGGCTCTGTCGGGCCCTGTCGGGCCCTGTCGGGCTCTGTCGGGCCCTGTCGGGCCCTGTCGGGCTCTGTCGGGCTCTACTGGGCCCTGTCGGGCTCTGTCGGGCCCTGTCGGGCCCTGTCGGGCTCTGTCGGGCTCTGTCGGGCTCTGTGGGGCTCTACTGGGCCCTGTCGGGCCCTGTCGGGCTTTGTCGGGCCCTGTCGGGCTCTGTCGGGCTCTGTCGGGATCTACTGGGCCGTGTCGGGTTCTGTCGGGCTCTGTCGGGCTCTGTCGGGCTCTACTGGGCCCTGTCGGGTCCCTGTCGGGCCCTGTCGGGCTCTGTCGGGCTCTGTCGGGCCCTGTCGGGCTCTGTCGGGCTCTGTCGGGCTCTACTGGGCCCTGTCGGGCTCTGTCGGGCTCTGTCGGGCTCTGTCGGGCCCTGTCGGGCTCTGTCGGGCTCTGTCGGGCTCTGTCGGGCTCTACTGGGCCCTGTCGGGTTCTGTCGGGCTCTGTCAGGCCCTGTCGGGCTCTGTCGGGCTCTGTCGGGCCCTGTCTAGCCCTGTCGGGCTCTGTCGGGCCCTGTCGGGCTCTGTCGGGCTCTGTCGGGCTCTGTCGGGCTCTACTGGGCTCTGTCGGGCTCTGTCGGGCTCTGTCGGGTTCTGTCGGGCTCTGTCGGGCTCTGTCGGGCTCTGTCGGGCTCTGTCGGGCTCTACTGGGCCCTGTCGGGCCCTGTTGGGCTCTGTCGGGCTCTGTCGGGCTCTGTCGGGCTCTACTGGGCCCTGTCGGGCCCTGTCGGGCCCTGTCGGGCTCTGTCGGGCGCTGTCGGGCGCTGTCGGGCTCTGTCGGGCTCTGTCGGGCTCTACTGGTCTCTACTGGGCTCTACTGGGCTCTGTCGGGCCCTGTCGGGCCCTGTCGGGCTCTGTCGGGCTCTGTCGGGCTCTGTTGGGCTCTGTCGGGCTCTACTGGGCTCTACTGGGCTCTGTCGGGCTCTGTCGGGCTCTACTGGGCCCTGTTGGGCCCTGTCGGGCTCTGTCGGGCTCTGTCGGGCTCTGTCGGGCTCTACTGGGCCCTGTCGGGCCCTGTCGGGCTCTGTCGGGCCCTGTCGGGCCCTGTCGGTCTCTGTCGGGCTCTGTCGGGCCCTGTCGGGCCCTGTCGGGCTCTGTCGGGCTCTGTCGGGCTCTGTCGGGCTCTACTGGGCTCTACTGGGCTCTGTCGGGCTCTGTCGGGCTCTACTGGGCCCTGTCGGGCCCTGTCGGGCTCTGTCGGGCTCTACTGGGCTCTGTCGGGCTCTGTCGGGCTCTGTCGGGCCCTGTCGGGCTTTGTCGGGCTCTGTCGGGCCCTGTCGGGCTCTGTCGGGCTCTGTCGGGCTCTGTCGGGCTCTGTCGGGCTCTACTGGGCTCTGTCGGGCTCTGTCGGGCTCTGTCGGGCTCTGTCGGGCTCTACTGGGCCCTGTCGGGCTCTGTCGGGCCCTGTCGGGCTCTGTCGGGCCCTGTCGGGCTCTGTCGGGATCTGTCGGGCTCTGTCGGGCTCTACTGGGCTCTGTCGGGCTCTACTGGGCTCTACTGGGCCCTGTCGGGCTCTGTCGGGCTCTGTCGGTCTCTACTGGGCTATGTCGGGCTCTGTCGGGCCCTGTCGGGCCCTGTCGGGCTCTGTCGGGCTCTGTCGGGCCCTGTCGGGCTCTGTCGGGCTCTGTCGGGCTCTGTCGGGCTCTACTGGGCCCTGTCGGGCTCTGTCGGGCTCTGTCGGGCTCTGTCGGGCCCTGTCGGGCTCTGTCGGGCTCTGTCGGGCCCTGTCGGGCTCTGTCGGGCTCTGTCGGGCTCTACTGGGCTCTGTCGGGCTCTGTCAGGCTCTGTCGGGCCCTGTCGGGCCCTGTCGGGCCCTGTCGGGCCCTGTCGGGCCCTGTCGGGCTCTGTCGGGCCCTGTCGGGCCCTGTCGGGCCCTGTCGGGTTCTGTCGGGCCCTGTCGGGCCCTGTCGGGCCCTGTCGGGCTCTGTCGAGCTCTGTCGGGCCCTGTCGGGCTCTGTCGGGCTCTGTCGGGCTCTGTCGGGCCCTGTCGGGCTCTGTCGGGCTCTGTCGGGCTCTGTCGGGACCTGTCGGGCTCTGTCGGGCTCTGTCGGGCTCTACTGGGCTCTGTCGGGCTCTGTCGGGCTCTGTCGGGCTCTGTCGTGCTCTGTCGGGCTCTACTGGGCTCTGTCGGGCTCTGTCGGGCTCTGTCGGGCCCTGTCGGGCCCTGTCGGGCTCTGTCAGGCTCTGTCGGGCTCTGTCGGGCTCTACTGGGCCCTGTCGGGCCCTGTCGGGCTCTACTGGGCTCTACTGGGCTCTGTCGGGCTCTGTCGGGCTCTACTGGGCTCTGTCGGGCTCTGTCGGGCTCTGTCGGGCTCTGTCGGGCTCTACTGGGCTCTTTCGGGCTCTGTCGGGCTCTGTCGGGCTCTACTGGGCCCTGTCGGGCTCTGTCGGGCTCTGTCGGGCCCTGTCGGGCCCTGTCGGGCCCTGTCGGGCTCTGTCGGTCCCTGTCGGGCTCTGTCGGGCTCTGTCGGGCTCTACTGGACTCTGTCGGGCTCTGTTGGGCTCTGTCGGGCTCTGTCGGGCTCTGTCGGGCTCTACTGGGCCCTGTCGGGCTCTGTCGTGCTCTGTCGGGCCCTGTCGGGCTCTGTCGGGCTCTGTCGGGCCCTGTCGGGCACTGTCGGGCTCTGTCGGGCTCTGTCGGGCTCTACTGGGCCCTGTCGGGCTCTGTCGGGCTCTGTCGGGCCCTGTCGGGCTCTGTCGGGCTCTGTCGGGCCCTGTCGGGCTCTGTCGGGCTCTACTGGGCCCTGTCGGGCCCTGTCGGGCTCTGTCGGGCTCTGTCGGGCCCTGTCGGGCTCTGTCGGGCTCTGTCGGGCCCTGTCGGGCCCTGTCGGGCTCTGTCGGGCTCTGTCGGGCTCTGTCGGGCTCTGTCGGGCTCTACTGGGCTCTGTCGGGCTCTGTCGGGCTCTGTCGGGCTCTACTGGGCCCTGTCGGGCTCTGTCGGGCTCTGTCGGGCTCTATCGGGCCCTGTCGGGCCCTGTCGGGCTCTGTCGGTCCCTGTCGGGCTCTGTCGGGCTCTGTCGGGCTCTACTGGACTCTGTCGGGCTCTGTTGGGCTCTGTCGGGCTCTGTCGGGCTCTGTCGGGCTCTACTGGGCCCTGTCGGGCTCTGTCGTGCTCTGTCGGGCCCTGTCGGGCTCTGTCGGGCTCTGTCGGGCCCTGTCGGGCACTGTCGGGCTCTGTCGGGCTCTGTCGGGCTCTACTGGGCCCTGTCGGGCTCTGTCGGGCTCTGTCGGGCTCTGTCGGGCTCTGTCGGGCTCTGTCGGGCCCTGTCGGGCTCTGTCGGGCTCTACTGGGCCCTGTCGGGCCCTGTCGGGCTCTGTCGGGCTCTGTCGGGCTCTGTCGGGCCCTGTCGGGCTCTGTCGGGCTCTGTCGGGCCCTGTCGGGCCCTGTCGGTCTCTTTCGGGCTCTACTGGGCCCTGTCGGGCCCTGTCGGGCTCTGTCGGGCTCTGTCGGGCCCTGTCGGGCTCTGTCGGGCCCTGTCGGGCCCTGTCGGGCTCTGTCGGGCCCTGTCGGGCCCTGTCGGGCTCTGTCGGGCTCTGTCGGGCTCTGTCGGGCTCTGTCGGGCTCTGTCGGGCCCTGTCGGGCCCTGTCGGGCCCTGTCGGGCTCTGTCGGGCTCTGTCGGGCTCTGTCGGGCTCTGTCGGGCCCTGTCGGGCCCTGTCGGGCTCTGTCGGGCTCTGTCGGGCTCTGTCGGGCCCTGTCGGGCTCTGTCGGGCCCTGTCGGGCTCTGTCGGGCTCTGTCGGGCTCTGTCGGGCTCTACTGGGCTCTGTCGGGCTCTGTCGGGCTCTGTCGGGCCCTCTCGGGCTCTGTCGGGCTCTGTCGGGCTCTACTGGGCTCTGTCGGGCTCTGTCGGGCTCTGTCGGGCCCTGTCGGGCCCTGTCGGGCGCTGTCGGGCCCTGTCGGGCTCTGTCGGGCCCTGTCGGGCCCTGTCGGGCCCTGTCGGGCTCTGTCGGGCCCTGTCGGGCCCTGTCGGGCCCTGTCGGGCTCTGTCGGGCTCTGTCGGGCCCTGTCGGGCTCTGTCGGGCCCTGTCGGGCTCTGTCGGGCTCTGTCGGCCCCTGTCGGGCTCTGTCGGGCCCTGTCGGGCTCTGTCGGGCCCTGTCGGGCCCTGTCGGGCTCTGTCGGGCCCTGTCGGGCCCTGTCGGGCTCTGTCGGGCTCTACTGGGCCCTGTCGGGCTCTGTCGGGCCCTGTCGGGCCCTGTCGGGCTCTGTCGGGCTCTGTCGGGCTCTGTGGGGCTCTACTGGGCCCTGTCGGGCCCTGTCGGGCTTTGTCGGGCCCTGTCGGGCTCTGTCGGGCTCTGTCGGGATCTACTGGGCCGTGTCGGGTTCTGTCGGGCTCTGTCGGGCTCTGTCGGGCTCTACTGGGCCCTGTCGGGTCCCTGTCGGGCCCTGTCGGGCTCTGTCGGGCTCTGTCGGGCCCTGTCGGGCTCTGTCGGGCTCTGTCGGGCTCTACTGGGCCCTGTCGGGCTCTGTCGGGCTCTGTCGGGCTCTGTCGGGCCCTGTCGGGCTCTGTCGGGCTCTGTCGGGCTCTGTCGGGCTCTACTGGGCCCTGTCGGGTTCTGTCGGGCTCTGTCAGGCCCTGTCGGGCTCTGTCGGGCTCTGTCGGGCCCTGTCTAGCCCTGTCGGGCTCTGTCGGGCCCTGTCGGGCTCTGTCGGGCTCTGTCGGGCTCTGTCGGGCTCTGTCGGGCTCTACTGGGCTCTGTCGGGCTCTGTCGGGCTCTGTCGGGTTCTGTCGGGCTCTGTCGGGCTCTGTCGGGCTCTGTCGGGCTCTACTGGGCCCTGTCGGGCCCTGTTGGGCTCTGTCGGGCTCTGTCGGGCTCTGTCGGGCTCTACTGGGCCCTGTCGGGCCCTGTCGGGCCCTGTCGGGCTCTGTCGGGCGCTGTCGGGCGCTGTCGGGCTCTGTCGGGCTCTGTCGGGCTCTACTGGTCTCTACTGGGCTCTACTGGGCTCTGTCGGGCCCTGTCGGGCCCTGTCGGGCTCTGTCGGGCTCTGTCGGGCTCTGTCGGGCTCTGTCGGGCTCTACTGGGCTCTACTGGGCTCTGTCGGGCTCTGTCGGGCTCTACTGGGCCCTGTTGGGCCCTGTCGGGCTCTGTCGGGCTCTGTCGGGCTCTGTCGGGCTCTACTGGGCCCTGTCGGGCCCTGTCGGGCTCTGTCGGGCCCTGTCGGGCCCTGTCGGTCTCTGTCGGGCTCTGTCGGGCCCTGTCGGGCTCTGTCGGGCTCTGTCGGGCTCTGTCGGGCTCTACTGGGCTCTACTGGGCTCTGTCGGGCTCTGTCGGGCTCTACTGGGCCCTGTCGGGCCCTGTCGGGCTCTGTCGGGCTCTACTGGGCTCTGTCGGGCTCTGTCGGGCTCTGTCGGGCCCTGTCGGGCTTTGTCGGGCTCTGTCGGGCCCTGTCGGGCTCTGTCGGGCTCTGTCGGGCTCTGTCGGGCTCTGTCGGGCTCTACTGGGCTCTGTCGGGCTCTGTCGGGCTCTGTCGGGCTCTGTCGGGCTCTACTGGGCCCTGTTGGGCTCTGTCGGGCCCTGTCGGGCTCTGTCGGGCCCTGTCGGGCTCTGTCGGGATCTGTCGGGCTCTGTCGGGCTCTACTGGGCTCTGTCGGGCTCTACTGGGCTCTACTGGGCCCTGTCGGGCTCTGTCGGACTCTGTCGGGCTCTGTCGGTCTCTACTGGGCTCTGTCGGGCTCTGTCGGGCCCTGTCGGGCCCTGTCGGGCTCTGTCGGGCTCTGTCGGGCCCTGTCGGGCTCTGTCGGGCTCTGTCGGGCTCTGTCGGGCTCTACTGGGCCCTGTCGGGCTCTGTCGGGCTCTGTCGGGCTCTGTCGGGCCCTGTCGGGCTCTGTCGGGCTCTGTCGGGCCCTGTCGGGCTCTGTCGGGCTCTGTCGGGCTCTACTGGGCTCTGTCGGGCTCTGTCAGGCTCTGTCGGGCCCTGTCGGGCCCTGTCGGGCTCTGTCGGGCCCTGTCGGGCCCTGTCGGGCCCTGTCGGGCCCTGTCGGGCTCTGTCGGGCCCTGTCGGGCCCTGTCGGGCCCTGTCGGGCCCTGTCGGGCCCTGTCGGGTTCTGTCGGGCCCTGTCGGGCCCTGTCGGGCCCTGTCGGGCTCTGTCGAGCTCTGTCGGGCCCTGTCGGGCTCTGTCGGGCTCTGTCGGGCTCTGTCGGGCCCTGTCGGGCTCTGTCGGGCTCTGTCGGGCTCTGTCGGGACCTGTCGGGCTCTGTCGGGCTCTGTCGGGCTCTACTGGGCTCTGTCGGGCT
The DNA here is from genome assembly GCF_036013445.1 of Caloenas nicobarica. Taxonomy (NCBI): domain Eukaryota; kingdom Metazoa; phylum Chordata; class Aves; order Columbiformes; family Columbidae; genus Caloenas; species Caloenas nicobarica. Next base: position 3,506,073 of record NC_088275.1, read on the forward strand.
CTGTCGGGCTCTGTCGGGCTCTGTCGTGCTCTGTCGGGCTCTACTGGGCTCTGTCGGGCTCTGTCGGGCTCTGTCGGGCTCTGTCGGGCCCTGTCGGGCCCTGTCGGGCTCTGTCAGGCTCTGTCGGGCTCTGTCGGGCTCTACTGGGCCCTGTCGGGCCCTGTCGGGCTCTACTGGGCTCTACTGGGCTCTGTCGGGCTCTGTCGGGCTCTACTGGGCTCTGTCGGGCTCTGTCGGGCTCTGTCGGGCTCTACTGGGCTCTTTCGGGCTCTGTCGGGCTCTGTCGGGCTCTACTGGGCCCTGTCGGGCTCTGTCGGGCTCTGTCGGGCCCTGTCGGGCCCTGTCGGGCCCTGTCGGGCTCTGTCGGTCCCTGTCGGGCTCTGTCGGGCTCTGTCGGGCTCTACTGGACTCTGTCGGGCTCTGTTGGGCTCTGTTGGGCTCTGTCGGGCTCTGTCGGGCTCTGTCGGGCTCTACTGGGCCCTGTCGGGCTCTGTCGTGCTCTGTCGGGCCCTGTCGGGCTCTGTCGGGCTCTGTCGGGCCCTGTCGGGCACTGTCGGGCTCTGTCGGGCTCTGTCGGGCTCTACTGGGCCCTGTCGGGCTCTGTCGGGCTCTGTCGGGCCCTGTCGGGCTCTGTCGGGCTCTGTCGGGCCCTGTCGGGCTCTGTCGGGCTCTACTGGGCCCTGTCGGGCCCTGTCGGGCTCTGTCGGGCTCTGTCGGGCCCTGTCGGGCTCTGTCGGGCTCTGTCGGGCCCTGTCGGGCCCTGTCGGGCTCTGTCGGGCTCTGTCGGGCTCTGTCGGGCTCTACTGGGCTCTGTCGGGCTCTGTCGGGCTCTGTCGGGCTCTACTGGGCCCTGTCGGGCTCTGTCGGGCTCTGTCGGGCTCTATCGGGCCCTGTCGGGCTCTGTCGGTCCCTGTCGGGCTCTGTCGGGCTCTGTCGGGCTCTACTGGACTCTGTCGGGCTCTGTTGGGCTCTGTCGGGCTCTGTCGGGCTCTGTCGGGCTCTACTGGGCCCTGTCGGGCTCTGTCGTGCTCTGTCGGGCCCTGTCGGGCTCTGTCGGGCTCTGTCGGGCCCTGTCGGGCACTGTCGGGCTCTGTCGGGCTCTGTCGGGCTCTACTGGGCCCTGTCGGGCTCTGTCGGGCTCTGTCGGGCTCTGTCGGGCTCTGTCGGGCTCTGTCGGGCTCTGTCGGGCCCTGTCGGGCTCTGTCGGGCTCTACTGGGCCCTGTCGGGCCCTGTCGGGCTCTGTCGGGCTCTGTCGGGCTCTGTCGGGCTCTGTCGGGCCCTGTCGGGCCCTGTCGGGCTCTGTCGGGCTCTGTCGGGCCCTGTCGGGCCCTGTCGGTCTCTTTCGGGCTCTACTGGGCCCTGTCGGGCCCTGTCGGGCTCTGTCGGGCTCTGTCGGGCCCTGTCGGGCTCTGTCGGGCCCTGTCGGGCCCTGTCGGGCTCTGTCGGGCTCTGTCGGGCTCTGTCGGGCTCTGTCGGGCTCTGTCGGGCCCTGTCGGGCCCTGTCGGGCCCTGTCGGGCTCTGTCGGGCTCTGTCGGGCTCTGTCGGGCCCTGTCGGGCCCTGTCGGGCTCTGTCGGGCTCTGTCGGGCTCTGTCGGGCCCTGTCGGGCTCTGTCGGGCCCTGTCGGGCTCTGTCGGGCTCTGTCGGGCTCTGTCGGGCTCTACTGGGCTCTGTCGGGCTCTGTCGGGCTCTGTCGGGCCCTCTCGGGCTCTGTCGGGCTCTGTCGGGCTCTACTGGGCTCTGTCGGGCTCTGTCGGGCTCTGTCGGGCCCTGTCGGGCCCTGTCGGGCGCTGTCGGGCCCTGTCGGGCTCTGTCGGGCCCTGTCGGGCCCTGTCGGGCCCTGTCGGGCTCTGTCGGGCCCTGTCGGGCCCTGTCGGGCCCTGTCGGGCTCTGTCGGGCTCTGTCGGGCCCTGTCGGGCTCTGTCGGGCCCTGTCGGGCTCTGTCGGGCTCTGTCGGCCCCTGTCGGGCTCTGTCGGGCCCTGTCGGGCTCTGTCGGGCCCTGTCGGGCCCTGTCGGGCTCTGTCGGGCCCTGTCGGGCCCTGTCGGGCTCTGTCGGGCTCTACTGGGCCCTGTCGGGCTCTGTCGGGCCCTGTCGGGCCCTGTCGGGCTCTGTCGGGCTCTGTCGGGCTCTGTCGGGCTCTACTGGGCCCTGTCGGGCCCTGTCGGGCTTTGTCGGGCCCTGTCGGGCTCTGTCGGGCTCTGTCGGGATCTACTGGGCCGTGTCGGGTTCTGTCGGGCTCTGTCGGGCTCTGTCGGGCTCTACTGGGCCCTGTCGGGTCCCTGTCGGGCCCTGTCGGGCTCTGTCGGGCTCTGTCGGGCCCTGTCGGGCTCTGTCGGGCTCTGTCGGGCTCTACTGGGCCCTGTCGGGCTCTGTCGGGCTCTGTCGGGCTCTGTCGGGCCCTGTCGGGCTCTGTCGGGCTCTGTCGGGCTCTACTGGGCCCTGTCGGGTTCTGTCGGGCTCTGTCAGGCCCTGTCGGGCTCTGTCGGGCTCTGTCGGGCCCTGTCTAGCCCTGTCGGGCTCTGTCGGGCCCTGTCGGGCTCTGTCGGGCTCTGTCGGGCTCTGTCGGGCTCTACTGGGCTCTGTCGGGCTCTGTCGGGCTCTGTCGGGTTCTGTCGGGCTCTGTCGGGCTCTGTCGGGCTCTGTCGGGCTCTACTGGGCCCTGTCGGGCCCTGTTGGGCTCTGTCGGGCTCTGTCGGGCTCTGTCGGGCTCTACTGGGCCCTGTCGGGCCCTGTCGGGCCCTGTCGGGCTCTGTCGGGCGCTGTCGGGCGCTGTCGGGCTCTGTCGGGCTCTACTGGGCTCTGTCGGGCTCTGTCGGGTTCTGTCGGGTTCTGTCGGGCTCTGTCGGGCTCTGTCGGGCTCTGTCGGGCTCTACTGGGCTCTGTCGGGCCCTGTCGGGCTCTGTCGGGCTCTGTCGGGCTCTGTCGGGCTCTGTCGGGCTCTACTGGGCCCTGTCGGGCCCTGTCGGGCTCTGTCGGGCTCTGTCGGGCCCTGTCGGGCTCTGTCGGGCTCTACTGGGCTCTACTGGGCTCTGTCGGGCTCTGTCGGGCTCTACTGGGCCCTGTCGGGCCCTGTCGGGCCCTGTCGGGCTCTGTCGGGCTCTACTGGGCTCTGTCAGGCTCTGTCGGGCTCTGTCGGGCCCTGTCGGGCTCTGTCGGGCTCTGTCGGGCCCTGTCGGGCTCTGTCGGGCTATGTCGGGCTCTGTCGGGCTCTACTGGGCTCTGTCGGGCTCTGTCGGGCTCTACTGGGCCCTGTCGGGCTCTGCCGGGCCCTGTCGGGCTCTGTCGGGCTCTGTCGGGCTCTGTCGGGCCCTGTCGGGCTCTGTCGGGCTCTGTCGAGCTCTGTCGGGCTCTGTCGGGCTCTACTGGGCCCTGTCGGGCTCTGTCGGGCCCTGTCGGGCCCTGTCGGGCCCTGTCGGGCTCTGTCGGGCTCTGTCGGGCTCTGTCGGGCTCTACTGGGCCCTGTCGGGCCCTGTCGGGCCCTGTCGGGCTCTGTCGGGCTCTGTCGGGCTCTACTGGGCTCTGTCGGGCTCTGTCGGGCTCTACTGGGCTCTACTGGGCTCTGTCGGGCTCTGTCGGGCTCTTCTGGGCCCTGTCGGGCTCTGTCGGAATCTGTCGGGCTCTGTCGGGCTCTGTCGGGCTCTACTGGGCCCTGTCGGGCCCTGTCGGGCCCTGTCGGGCTCTGTCGGGCTCTACTGGGCCCTGTCGGGCCCTGTTGGGCTCTGTCGGGCTCTGTCGGGCTCTGTTGGGCTCTGTCGGGCTCTACTGGGCTCTACTGGGCTCTGTCGGGCTCTGTCGGGCTCTACTGGGCCCTGTCGGGCCCTGTCGGGCTCTGTCGGGCTCTGTCGGGCTCTGTCGGGCTCTACTGTTCCCTGTCGGGCCCTGTCGGGCTCTGTCGGGCTCTGTCGGGCCCTGTCGGGTTCTGTCGGGCTCTGTCGGGCTCTGTCGGGCTCTACTGGGCTCTGTCGGGCTCTGTCGGGCTCTGTCGGGCTCTACTGGGCCCTGTCGGGCTCTGTCGGGCTCTGTCGGGCTCTATCGGGCCCTGTCGGGCCCTGTCGGGCTCTGTCGGTCCCTGTCGGGCTCTGTCGGGCTCTGTCGGGCTCTGTCGGGCTCTACTGGACTCTGTCGGGCTCTGTTGGGCTCTGTCGGGCTCTGTCGGGCTCTGTCGGGCTCTACTGGGCCCTGTCGGGCTCTGTCGTGCTCTGTCGGGCCCTGTCGGGCTCTGTCGGGCTCTGTCGGGCCCTGTCGGGCACTGTCGGGCTCTGTCGGGCTCTACTGGGCCCTGTCGGGCTCTGTCGGGCTCTGTCGGGCTCTGTCGGGCCCTGTCGGGCTCTGTCGGGCTCTACTGGGCCCTGTCGGGCCCTGTCGGGCTCTGTCGGGCTCTGTCGGGCCCTGTCGGGCCCTGTCGGGCCCTGTCGGGCCCTGTCGGGCCCTGTCGGGCTCTGTCGGGCTCTGTCGGGCCCTGTCGGGCCCTGTCGGTCTCTGTCGGGCTCTACTGGGCCCTGTCGGGCCCTGTCGGGCTCTGTCGGGCCCTGTCGGGCCCTGTCGGGCTCTGTCGGGCTCTGTCGGGCTCTGTCGGGCTCTACTGGGCTCTGTCGGGCTCTGTCGGGCTCTGTCGGGCCCTGTCGGGCTCTGTCGGGCTCTGTCGGGCTCTACTGGGCTCTGTCGGACTCTGTCGGGCTCTGTCGGGCCCTGTCGGGCCCTGTCGGGCTCTGTCGGGCCCTGTCGGGCTCTGTCGGGCCCTACTGGGCTCTGTCGGGCTCTGTCGGGCCCTGTCGGGCCCTGTCGGGCTCTGTCGGGCCCTGTTGGGCCCTGTCGGGCCCTGTCGGGCTCTGTCGGGCTCTGTCGGGCCCTGTCGGGCTCTGTCGGGCCCTGTCGGGCTCTGTCGGGCTCTGTCGGCCCCTGTCGGGCTCTGTCGGGCCCTGTCGGGCTCTGTCGGGCCCTGTCGGGCCCTGTCGGGCTCTGTCGGGCCCTGTCGGGCCCTGTAGGGCTCTGTCGGGCTCTACTGGGCCCTGTCGGGCTCTGTCGGGCTCTGTCGGGCCCTGTCGGGCCCTGTCGGGCTCTGTCGGGCTCTACTGGGCTCTGTCGGGCTCTGCCGGGCTCTACTGGGCCCTGTCGGGCCCTGTCGGGCCCTGTCGGGCTCTGTCGGGCTCTACTGGGCTCTGTCGGGCTCTGTCGGGCTCTGTCGGGCTCTACTGGGCTCTGTCGGGCTCTGTCGGGCTCTGTCGGGCTCTACTGGGCCCTGTCGGGCTCTGTCGGGCTCTGTCGGGCCCTGTCGGGCCCTGTCGGGCTCTGTCGGGCTCTGTCGGGCTCTGTCGGGCTCTGTCGGGCTCTACTGTACTCTGTCGGGCTCTGTTGGGCTCTGTCGGGCTCTGTCGGGCTCTGTCGGGCTCTACTGGGCCCTGTCGGGCCCTGTCGTGCTCTGTCGGGCCCTGTCGGGCTCTGTCGGGCTCTGTCGGGCCCTGTCGGGCTCTGTCGGGCTCTGTCGGGCTCTACTGGGCCCTGTCGGGCTCTGTCGGGCTCTGTCGGGCTCTGTCGGGCCCTGTCGGGCTCTGTCGGGCTCTACTGGGCCCTGTCAGGCCCTGTCGGGCTCTGTCGGGCTCTGTCGGGCCCTGTCGGGCTCTGTCGGGCTCTGTCGGGCCCTGTCGGGCCCTGTCGGGCTGTGTCGGGCTCTGTCGGGCTCTGTCGGGCTCTGTCGGGCCCTGTCGGGCTCTGTCGGGCTCTACTGGGCCCTGTCGGGCCCTGTCGGGCTCTGTCGGGCTCTGTCGGGCCCTGTCGGGCTCTGTCGGGCCCTGTCGGGCCCTGTCGGGCCCTGTCGGGCTCTGTCGGGCTCTGTCGGGCTCTGTCGGGCTCTGTCGGGCTCTGTCGGGCCCTGTCGGGCTCTGTCGGGCTCTGTCGGGCTCTACTGGTCCCTGTCGGGCCCTGTCGGGCTCTGTCGGGCTCTGTCGGGCTCTACTGGGCTAAACTGGGCCCTGTCGGGCCCTGTCGGGCTCTGTCGGGCTCTGTCGGGCTCTGTCGGGCCCTGTCGGGCCCTGTCGGGCTCTGTCGGGCCCTGTCGGGCCCTGTCGGGCTCTGTCGGGCTCTGTCGGGCTCTGTCGGGCTCTGTCGGGCCCTGTCGGGCCCTGTCGGGCTCTGTCGGGCTCTGTCGGGCCCTGTCGGGCTCTGTCGGGCCCTGTCGGGCTCTGTCGGGCTCTGTCGGGCTCTACTGGGCTAAACTGGGCTCTGTCGGGCTCTGTCGGGCTCTGTCGGGCCCTGTCGGGCTCTGTCGGGCTCTGTCGGGCCCTGTCGGGCTCTGTCGGGCCCTGTCCGGCTCTGTCGGGCTCTGTCGGGCTCTACTGGGCTCTACTGAGCTCTGTCGGGCTCTGTCGGGCTCTACTGTGCCCTGGCGGGCCCTGTCGGGACCTGTCGGGCTCTGTCGGGCTCTACTGGGCCCTGTCGGGCTCTGTCGGGCTCTGTCGGGCTCTACTGGGCCCTGTCGGGTTCTGTCGGGCCCTGTCGGGCTCTGTCGGGCTCTGTCGGGCCCTGTCGGGCCCTGTCGGGCTCTGTCGGGCCCTGTCGGGCTCTGTCGGGCTCTGTCGGGCTCTGTCGGGCTCTACTGGGCTCTGTCGGGCTCTGTCGGGCTCTGTCGGGCCTTGTCGGGCCCTGTCGGGCTCTGTCGGGCCCTGTCGGGCTCTGTCGGGCCCTGTCGGGCCCTGTCGGGCCCTGTCGGGCTCTGTCGGGCCCTGTCGGGCTCTGTCGGGCTCTGTCGGGCCCTGTCGGGCTCTGTCGGGCTCTGTCGGGCCCTGTCGGGCCCTGTCGGGCTCTGTCGGGCTCTGTCGGGCCCTGTCGGGCCCTGTCGGGCTCTGTCGGGCCCTGTCGGGCTCTGTCGGGCTCTGTCGGGCCCTGTCGGGCTCTGTCGGGCTCTGTCGGGCCCTGTCGGGCTCTGTCGGGCTCTACTGGGCCCTGTCGGGCCCTGTAGGACTCTGTCGAGCTCTGTCGGGCCCTGTCGGGCCCTGTCGGGCTCTGTCGGGCTCTGTCGGGCTCTGTCGGGCTCTACTGGGCCCTGTCGGGCCCTGTCGGGCCCTGTCGGGCTCTGTCGGGCTCTGTCGGGCCCTGTCGGGCTCTGTCGGGCTCTGTCGGGCTCTACTGGGCCCTGTCGGGCTCTGTCGGGCTCTGTCGGGCCCTGTCGGGCTCTGTCGGACTCTGTCGGGCTCTGTTGGGCTCTACTGGGCCCTGTCGGGCTCTGTCGGGCTCTGTCGGGCCCTGTCGGGCTCTGTCGGGCTCTGACGGGCCCTGTCGGGCCCTGTCGGGCTCTGTCGGGCCCTGTCGGGCTCTGTCGGGCTCTGTCGGGCTCTACTGGGCTCTGTCGGGCTCTACTGGGCTCTGTCGGGCTCTGTCGGGTTCTGTCGGGCTCTGTCGGGCTCTGTCGGGCTCTGTCGGGCTCTACTGGGCTCTGTCGGGCCCTGTCGGGCTCTGTCGGGCTCTGTCGGGCCCTGTCGGGCCCTGTCGGGCTCTGTCGGGCTCTGTCGGTCTCTGTCGGGCTCTACTGGGCTCTACTGGGCTCTGTCGGGCTCTACTGGGCTAAACTGGGCTCTGTCGGGCTCTGTCGGGCTCTGTCGGGCCCTGTCGGGCTCTGTCGGGCTCTGTCGGGCCCTGTCGGGCTCTGTCGGGCCCTGTCGGGCTCTGTCGGGCTCTGTCGGGCTCTACTGGGCTCTACTGAGCTCTGTCGGGCTCTGTCGGGCTCTACTGTGCCCTGTCGGGCCCTGTCGGGACCTGTCGGGCTCTGTCGGGCTCTACTGGGCCCTGTCGGGCTCTGTCGGGCTTTGTCGGGCTCTACTGGGCCCTGTCGGTCTCTGTCGGGCCCTGTCGGGCTCTGTCGGGCTCTGTCGGGCCCTGTCGGGCCCTGTCGGGCTCTGTCGGGCCCTGTCGGGCTCTGTCGGGCTCTGTCGGGCTCTGTCGGGCTCTACTGGGCTCTGTCGGGCTCTGTCGGGCTCTGTCGGGCTCTGTCGGGCCCTGTCGGGCCCTGTCGGGCCCTGTCGGGCCCTGTCGGGCTCTGTCGGGCTCTGTCGGGCCCTGTCGGGCTCTGTCGGGCCCTGTCGGGCCCTGTCGGGCTCTGTCGGGCCCTGTCGGGCTCTGTCGGGCCCTGTCGGGCTCTGTCGGGCCCTGTCGGGCTCTGTCGGGCCCTGTCGGGCCCTGTCGGGCTCTGTCGGGCTCTGTCGGGCCCTGTCGGGCCCTGTCGGGCTCTGTCGGGCCCTGTCGGGCCCTGTCGGGCTCTGTCGGGCTCTGTCGGGCTCTGTCGGGCTCTACTGGGCCCTGTCGGGCTCTGTCGGGCTCTGTCGGGCTCTGTCGGGCTCTGTCGGGCCCTGTCGGGCTCTGTCGGGCTCTGTCGGGCTCTGTCGGGCTCTACTGGGCCCTGTCGGGTTCTGTCGGGCTCTGTCGGGCCCTGTCGGGCTCTGTCGGGCTCTGTCGGGCCCTGTCGGGCTCTGTCGGGCTCTGTCGGGCTCTGTCGGGCTCTACTGGGCCCTGTCGGGTTCTGTCGGGCTCTGTCGGGCCCTGTCGGGCTCTGTCGGGCTCTGTCGGGCTCTGTCGGGCCCTGTCGGGCCCTGTCGGGCTCTGTCGGGCTCTGTCGGGCCCTGTCGGGCTCTGTCGGGCTCTGTCGGGCTCTGTCGGGCTCTACTGGGCTCTGTCGGGCTCTGTCGGGCTCTGTCGGGTTCTGTCGGGCTCTGTCGGGCTCTGTCGGGCTCTGTCGGGCTCTACTGGGCCCTGTCGGGCCCTGTCGGGCTCTGTCGGGCCCTGTCGGGCTCTGTCGGGCTCTGTCGGGCCCTGTCGGGCTCTGTCGGGCTCTACTGGGCCCTGTCGGGCCCTGTCGGGCTCTGTCGGGCTCTGTCGGGCTCTACTGGGCTAAACTGGGCCCTGTCGGGCTCTGTCGGGCCCTGTCGGGCTCTGTCGGGCTCTGTCGGGCTCTGTCGGGCCCTGTCGGGCTCTGTCGGGCTCTGTCGGGCCCTGTCGGGCCCTGTCGGGCTCTGTCGGGCTCTGTCGGGCTCTGTCGGGCTCTACTGGGCCCTGTCGGGCCCTGTCGGGCTCTGTCGGGCTCTGTCGGGCTCTACTGGGCCCTGTCGGGCTCTGTCGGGCCCTGTCGGGCCCTGTCGGGCTCTGTCAGGCTCTGTCGGGCTCTGTCGGGCTCTACTGGGCCCTGTCGGGCCCTGTCGGGCCCTGTCGGGCTCTACTGGGCTCTACTGGGCTCTGTAGGGCTCTGCCGGGCTCTACTGGGCCCTGTCGGGCCCTGTCGGGCCCTGTCGGGCTCTGTCGGGCTCTGTCGGGCCCTGTCGGGCTCTGTAGGGCTCTGTCGGGCTCTGTCGGGCTCTACTGGGCTCTACTGGGCTCTGTCGGGCTCTGTCGGGCTCTACTGTGCCGTGTCGGGCCCTGTCGGGCCCTGTCGGGCTCTGTCGGGCTCTACTGGGCTCTGTCGGGCTCTGTCGGGCTCTGTCGGGCTCTACTGGGCCCTGTCGGGCTCTGTCGGGCCCTGTCGGGCTCTGTCGGGCTCTGTCGGGCTCTGTCGGGCCCTGTCGGGCCCTGTCGGGCTCTGTCGGGCTCTGTCGGGCTCTGTCGGGCTCTGTCGGGCTCTGTCGGGCCCTGTCGGGCTCTGTCGACCTCTGTCGGGCCCTGTCGGGCTCTGTCGGGCCTTCTCGGGCCCTGTCGGGCTCTGTCGGGCCCTGTCGGGCTCTGTCGGGCTCTGTCGGGCTCTACTGGGCCCTGTCGCGCTCTGTCGGGCTCTGTCGGGTTCTGTCGGGCTCTGTCGGGCTCTGCTGGGCTCTGTCGGGCTCTGTCGGGCTCTACTGGGCCCTGTCGGGCTCTGTCGGGCTCTGTCGGGCCCTGTCGGGCTCTGTCGGGCTCTGTCGGGCTCTGTCGGGCTCTGTCGGGCTCTGTCGGGCTCTACTGGGCCCTGTCGGGTTCTGTCGGGCTCTGTCGGGCTCTGTCGGGCTCTACTGGGCCCTGTCGGTCCCTGTCGGGCCCTGTCGGGCCCTGTCGGGCTCTGTCGGGCTCTGTCGGGCTCTGTCGGGCCCTGTCGGGCTCTGTCGGGCTCTACTGGGCCCTGTCGGGCTCTGTCGGGCCCTGTCGGGCTCTGTCGGGCTCTGTCGGGCTCTACTGGGCCCTGTCGGGCTCTGTCGGGCTCTACTGGGCCCTGTCGGGTTCTGTCGGGCTCTGTCGGGCCCTGTCGGGCTCTGTCGGGCCCTGTCGGGCCCTGTCGGGCTCTGTCGGGCTCTGTCGGGCCCTGTCGGGCTCTGTCGGGCTCTACTGGGCTCTGTCCGGCTCTATTGGGCTCTGTCGGGCTCTGTTGTGCTCTGTCGGGCTCTACTGGGCCCTGTCGGGCTCTGTCAGGCTCTGTCGGGCCCTGTCGGGCTCTGTCGGGCTCTGTCGGGCTCTGTCGGGCCCTGTCGGGCTCTGTCGGGCCCTGTCGGGCCCTGTCGGGCTCTGTCGGGCTCTGTCGGGCTCTGTCGGGCTCTACTGGGCTCTGTCGGGCTCTGTCGGGCTCTGTCGGGTTCTGTCAGGCTCTGTCGGGCTCTGTCGGGCTCTACTGGGCCCTGTCGGGCCCTGTCGGGCTCTGTCGGGCTCTGTCGAGCTCTACTGGGCCCTGTCGGGCCCTGTCGGGCCCTGTCGGGCTCTGTCGGGCTCTGTCGGGCTCTGTCGGGCTCTACTGGGCTCTGTCGGGCTCTGTCGGGCTCTGTCGGGTTCTGTCGGGCTCTGTCGGGCTCTGTCGGGCTCTACTGGGCCCTGTCGGGCTCTGTCGGGCTCTGTCGGGCTCTGTCGGGCTCTGTCGGGCTCTACTGGGCCCTGTCGGGCCCTGTCGGGCTCTGTCGGGCTCTGTCGGGCTCTACTGGGCTAAACTGGGCTCTGTCGGGCCCTGTCGGGCCCTGTCGGGCTCTGTCGGGCTCTGTCGGGCCCTGTCGGGCCCTGTCGGGCCCTGTCGGGCCCTGTTGGGCTCTGTCGGGCCCTGTCGGGCCCTGTCGGGCTCTGTCGGGCTCTGTCGGGCTCTGTCGGGCTCTACTGGGCCCTGTCGGGCCCTGTCGGGCTCTGTCGGGCTCTGTCGGGCCCTGTCGGGCTCTACTGGGCCCTGTCGGGCTCTGTCGGGCTCTGTCGGGCTCTGTCGGGCCCTGTCGGGCCCTGTCGGGCTCTGTCAGGCTCTGTCGGGCTCTGTCGGGCTCTGTCGGGCTCTACTGGGCCCTGTCGGGCCCTGTCGGGCTCTGTCGGGCTCTGTCGGGCTCTGTCGGGCCCTGTCGGGCTCTGTCGGGCTCTGTCGGGCTCTGTCGGGCTCTACAGGGCCCTGTCGGGCCCTGTCGGGCTCTGTCGGGCTCTGTCGGGCTCTACTGGGCCCTGTCGGGTTCTGTCGGGTTCTGTCGGGCTCTGTCGGGCTCTGTCGGGCTCTACTGGGCCCTGTCGGTCCCTGTCGGGCCCTGTCGGGCCCTGTCGGGCTCTGTCGGGCCCTCTCGGGCTCTGTCGGGCTCTGTCGGGCTCTGTCGGGCCCTGTCGGGCTCTGTCGGGCTCTACTGGGCCCTGTCGGGCTCTGTCGGGCTCTGTCGGGCCCTGTCGGGCTCTGTCGGGCTCTGTCGGGCTCTACTGGGCCCTGTCGGGCTCTGTCGGGCTCTACTGGGCCCTGTCGGGTTCTGTCGGGCTCTGTCGGGCCCTGTCGGGCTCTGTCGGGCTCTGTCGGGCTCTGTCGGGCCCTGTCGGGCTCTGTCGGGCTCTGTCGGGCCCTGTCGGGCTCTGTCGGGCTCTGTCGGGCTCTGTCGGGCTCTACTGGGCTCTGTCCGGCTCTATTGGGCTCTGTCGGGCTCTGTCGGGCTCTGTCGGGCTCTACTGGGCCCTGTCGGGCTCTGTCAGGCTCTGTCGGGCCCTGTCGGGCTCTGTCGGGCTCTGTCGGGCTCTACTGGGCCCTGTCGGGCCCTGTCGGGCCCTGTCGGGCTCTACTGGGCTCTACTGGGCTCTGTAGGGCTCTGCCGGGCTCTACTGGGCCCTGTCGGGCCCTGTCGGGCCCTGTCGGGCTCTGTCGGGCCCTGTCGGGCTCTGTAGGGCTCTGTCGGGCTCTGTCGGGCTCTACTGGGCTCTACTGGGCTCTGTCGGGCTCTGTCGGGCTCTACTGTGCCGTGTCGGGCCCTGTCGGGCCCTGTCGGGCTCTGTCGGGCTCTACTGGGCTCTGTCGGGCTCTGTCGGGCTCTGTCGGGCTCTACTGGGCCCTGTCGGGCTCTGTCGGGCCCTGTCGGGCTCTGTCGGGCTCTGTCGGGCTCTGTCGGGCCCTGTCGGGCCCTGTCGGGCTCTGTCGGGCTCTGTCGGGCTCTACTGGGCTCTGTCGGGCTCTGTCGGGCTCTGTCGGGCCCTGTCGGGCTCTGTCGACCTCTGTCGGGCCCTGTCGGGCTCTGTCGGGCCTTCTCGGGCCCTGTCGGGCTCTGTCGGGCTCTGTCGGGCCCTGTCGGGCTCTGTCGGGCTCTGTCGGGCCCTGTCGGGCCCTGTCGCGCTCTGTCGGGCTCTGTCGGGCTCTGTCAGGCTCTGTCGGGCTCTGCTGGGCTCTGTCGGGCTCTGTCGGGCTCTACTGGGCCCTGTCGGGCTCTGTCGGGCTCTGTCGGGCTCTGTCGGGCCCTGTCGGGCTCTGTCGGGCTCTGTCGGGCTCTGTCGGGCTCTGTCGGGCTCTGTCGGGCTCTGTCGGGCTCTACTGGGCCCTGTCGGGTTCTGTCGGGCTCTGTCGGGCTCTGTCGGGCTCTACTGGGCCCTGTCGGTCCCTGTCGGGCCCTGTCGGGCCCTGTCGGGCTCTGTCGGGCTCTGTCGGGCTCTGTCGGGCCCTGTCGGGCTCTGTCGGGCTCTACTGGGCCCTGTCGGGCTCTGTCGGGCTCTGTCGGGCCCTGTCGGGCTCTGTCGGGCTCTGTCGGGCTCTACTGGGCCCTGTCGGGCTCTGTCGGGCTCTACTGGGCCCTGTCGGGTTCTGTCGGGCTCTGTCGGGCCCTGTCGGGCTCTGTCGGGCTCTGTCGGGCCCTGTCGGGCCCTGTCGGGCTCTGTCGGGCTCTGTCGGGCCCTGTCGGGCTCTGTCGGGCTCTACTGGGCTCTGTCCGGCTCTATTGGGCTCTGTCGGGCTCTGTTGGGCTCTGTCGGGCTCTACTGGGCCCTGTCGGGCTCTGTCAGGCTCTGTCGGGCCCTGTCGGGCTCTGTCGGGCTCTGTCGGGCTCTGTCGGGCCCTGTCGGGCTCTGTCGGGCCCTGTCGGGCCCTGTCGGGCTATGTCGGGCTCTGTCGGGCTCTGTCGGGCTCTACTGGGCTCTGTCGGGCTCTGTCGGGCTCTGTCGGGTTCTGTCGGGCTCTACTGGGCCCTGTCGGGCCCTGTCGGGCTCTGTCGGGCTCTGTCGAGCTCTACTGGGCCCTGTCGGGCCCTGTCGGGCCCTGTCGGGCTCTGTCGGGCTCTGTCGGGCTCTGTCGGGCTCTACTGGGCTCTGTCGGGCTCTGTCGGGCTCTGTCGGGTTCTGTCGGGCTCTGTCGGGCTCTGTCGGGCTCTACTGGGCCCTGTCGGGCTCTGTCGGGCTCTGTCGGGCTCTGTCGGGCTCTGTCGGGCTCTACTGGGCCCTGTCGGGCCCTGTCGGGCTCTGTCGGGCTCTGTCGGGCTCTACTGGGCTAAACTGGGCTCTATCGGGCCCTGTCGGGCCCTGTCGGGCTCTGTCGGGCTCTGTCGGGCTCTGTCGGGCCCTGTCGGGCCCTGTTGGGCTCTGTCGGGCCCTGTCGGGCCCTGTCGGGCTCTGTCGGGCTCTGTCGGGCTCTGTCGGGCTCTACTGGGCCCTGTCGGGCTCTGTCGGGCTCTGTCGGGCCCTGTCGGGCCCTGTCGGGCTCTGTCGGGCTCTGTCGGGCTCTGTCGGGCTCTGTCGGGCTCTACTGGGCCCTGTCGGGCCCTGTCGGGCTCTGTCGGGCTCTGTCGGGCTCTGTCGGGCTCTGTCGGGCCCTGTCGGGCTCTGTCGGGCTCTGTCGGGCTCTGTCGGGCTCTACAGGGCCCTGTCGGGCCCTGTCGGGCTCTGTCGGGCTCTGTCGGGCTCTGTCGGGCTCTACTGGGCCCTGTCGGGTTCTGTCGGGCTCTGTCGGGCTCTGTCGGGCTCTACTGGGCCCTGTCGGGCCCTGTCGGGCTCTGTCGGGCCCTCTCGGGCTCTGTCGGGCTCTGTCGGGCTCTGTCGGGCCCTGTCGGGCTCTGTCGGGCTCTACTGGGCCCTGTCGGGCTCTGTCGGGCTCTGTCGGGCCCTGTCGGGCTCTGTCGGGCTCTGTCGGGCTCTACTGGGCCCTGTCGGGCTCTGTCGGGCTCTACTGGGCCCTGTCGGGTTCTGTCGGGCTCTGTCGGGCCCTGTCGGGCTCTGTCGGGCTCTGTCGGGCTCTGTCGGGCCCTGTCGGGCTCTGTCGGGCTCTGTCGGGCCCTGTCGGGCTCTGTCGGGCTCTACTGGGCCCTGTCGGGCTCTGTCGGGCTCTGTCGGGCCCTGTCGGGCTCTGTCGGGCTCTGTCGGGCTCTACTGGGCCCTGTCGGGCTCTGTCGGGCTCTACTGGGCCCTGTCGGGTTCTGTCGGGCTCTGTCGGGCCCTGTCGGGCTCTGTCGGGCTCTGTCGGGCCCTGTCGGGCCCTGTCGGGCTCTGTCGGGCTCTGTCGGGCCCTGTCGGGCTCTGTCGGGCTCTACTGGGCTCTGTCCGGCTCTATTGGGCTCTGTCGGGCTCTGTTGGGCTCTGTCGGGCTCTACTGGGCCCTGTCGGGCTCTGTCAGGCTCTGTCGGGCCCTGTCGGGCTCTGTCGGGCTCTGTCGGGCCCTGTCGGGCCCTGTCGGGCTCTGTCGGGCCCTGTCGGGCCCTGTCGGGCTATGTCGGGCTCTGTCGGGCTCTGTCGGGCTCTACTGGGCTCTGTCGGGCTCTGTCGGGCTCTGTCGGGTTCTGTCAGGCTCTGTCGGGCTCTGTCGGGCTCTACTGGGCCCTGTCGGGCCCTGTCGGGCTCTGTCGGGCTCTGTCGAGCTCTACTGGGCCCTGTCGGGCCCTGTCGGGCCCTGTCGGGCTCTGTCGGGCTCTGTCGGGCTCTGTCGGGCTCTACTGGGCTCTGTCGGGCTCTGTCGGGCTCTGTCGGGTTCTGTCGGGCTCTGTCGGGCTCTGTCGGGCTCTACTGGGCCCTGTCGGGCTCTGTCGGGCTCTGTCGGGCTCTGTCGGGCTCTACTGGGCCCTGTCGGGCCCTGTCGGGCTCTGTCGGGCTCTGTCGGGCTCTACTGGGCTAAACTGGGCTCTGTCGGGCCCTGTCGGGCCCTGTCGGGCTCTGTCGGGCTCTGTCGGGCTCTGTCGGGCCCTGTCGGGCCCTGTTGGGCTCTGTCGGGCCCTGTCGGGCCCTGTCGGGCTCTGTCGGGCTCTGTCGGGCTCTGTCGGGCTCTGTCGGGCTCTACTGGGCCCTGTCGGGCCCTGTCGGGCTCTGTCGGGCTCTGTCGGGCTCTGTCGGGCTCTACTGGGCCCTGTCGGGCTCTGTCGGGCTCTGTCGGGCCCTGTCGGGCCCTGTCGGGCTCTGTCAGGCTCTGTCGGGCTCTGTCGGGCTCTGTCGGGCTCTACTGGGCCCTGTCGGGCCCTGTCGGGCTCTGTCGGGCTCTGTCGGGCTCTGTCGGGCTCTACTGGGCCCTGTCGGGTTCTGTCGGGCTCTGTCGGGCTCTGTCGGGCTCTACTGGGCCCTGTCGGTCCCTGTCGGGCCCTGTCGGGCCCTGTCGGGCTCTGTCGGGCCCTCTCGGGCTCTGTCGGGCTCTGTCGGGCTCTGTCGGGCCCTGTCGGGCTCTGTCGGGCTCTACTGGGCCCTGTCGGGCTCTGTCGGGCTCTGTCGGGCCCTGTCGGGCTCTGTCGGGCTCTGTCGGGCTCTACTGGGCCCTGTCGGGCTCTGTCGGGCTCTACTGGGCCCTGTCGGGTTCTGTCGGGCTCTGTCGGGCCCTGTCGGGCTCTGTCGGGCTCTGTCGGGCTCTGTCGGGCCCTGTCGGGCTCTGTCGGGCTCTGTCGGGCCCTGTCGGGCTCTGTCGGGCTCTGTCGGGCTCTGTCGGGCTCTACTGGGCTCTGTCCGGCTCTATTGGGCTCTGTCGGGCTCTGTCGGGCTCTGTCGGGCTCTACTGGGCTCTGTCGGGCTCTGTCGGGCTCTGTCGGGTTCTGTCGGGCTCTGTCGGGCCCTGTCGGGCTCTGTCGGGCCCTGTCGGGCTCTGTCGGGCTCTGTCGAGCTCTACTGGGCCCTGTCGGGCCCTGTCGGGCCCTGTCGGGCTCTGTCGGGCTCTGTCGGGCTCTACTGGGCTCTGTCGGGCTCTGTCGGGTTCTGTCGGGCTCTGTCGGGCTCTGTCGGGCTCTGTCGGGCTCTACTGGGCCCTGTCGGGCTCTGTCGGGCTCTGTCGGGCTCTGTCGGGCTCTGTCGGGCTCTGTCGGGCTCTACTGGGCCCTGTCGGGCCCTGTCGGGCCCTGTCGGGCTCTGTCGGGCTCTGTCGGGCTCTGTCGGGCTCTACTGGGCTCTGTCGGGCTCTGTCGGGTTCTGTCGGGCTCTGTCGGGCTCTGTCGGGCTCTGTCGGGCTCTACTGGGCTCTGTCGGGCCCTGTCGGGCTCTGTCGGGCTCTGTCGGGCCCTGTCGGGCTCTGTCGGGCTCTGTCGGGCTCTGTCGGGCTCTGTCGGGCTCTACTGGGCCCTGTCGGGCCCTGTCGGGCTCTGTTGGGCCCTGTCGGGCCCTGTCGGGCTCTGTCGGGCCCTGTCGGGCTCTGTCGGGCTCTGTCGGGCTCTGTCGGGCTCTACTGGGTTCTACTGGGCTCTGTCGGGCTCTGTCGGGCTCTACTGGGCCCTGTCGGGCCCTGTCGGGCCCTGTCGGGCTCTGTCGGGCTCTACTGGGCTCTGTCAGGCTCTGTCGGGCTCTGTCGGGCTCTGTCGGGCCCTGTCGGGCTCTGTCGGGCTCTACTGGGCTCTGTCGGGCTCTGTCGGGCTCTACTGGGCCCTGTCGGGCTCTGTCGGGCCCTGTCGGGCTCTGTCGGGCTCTGTCGGGCCCTGTCGGGCTCTGTCGGGCTCTGTCGGGCTCTACTGGGCTCTGTCGGGCTCTATTGGGCTCTACTGGGCCCTGTCGGGCTCTGTCGGTCTCTGTCGGGCTCTGTCGGGCTCTACTGGGCTCTGTCGGGCTCTGTCGGGCCCTGTCCGGCCCTGTCGGGCTCTGTCGGGCTCTGTCGGGCCCTGTCGGGTTCTGTCGGGCTCTGTCGGGCTCTGTCGGGCTCTACTGGGCTCTGTCGGGCTCTGTCGGGCTCTGTCGGGCTCTGTCGGGCCCTGTCGGGCTCTGTCGGGCCCTGTCGGGCTCTACTGGGCTAAACTGGGCTCTGTCGGGCTCTGTCGGGCCCTGTCGGGCCCTGTCGGGCTCTGTCGGGCCCTGTCGGGCTCTGTCGGGCTCTACTGGGCTCTACTGAGCTCTGTCGGGCTCTGTCGGGCTCTACTGGGCTCTGTCGGGCTCTGTCGGGCTCTGTCGGGCTCTACTGGGCTCTGTCGGGCTCTGTCGGGCCCTGTCGGGCCCTGTCGGGCTCTGTCGGGCTCTGTTGGGCTCTGTCGGGCCCTGTCGGGCTCTGTCGGGCTCTGTCGGGCCCTGTCGGGCTCTGTCGGGCCCTGTCGGGCCCTGTCGGGCCCTGTCGGGCTCTGTCGGGCCCTGTCGGGCTCTGTCGGGCTCTACTGGGCCCTGTCGGGCCCTGTTGGACTCTGTCGGGCTCTGTCGGGCTCTGTCGGGCCCTGTCGGGCCCTGTCGGGCTCTGTCGGGCTCTACTGGGCTCTGTCGGGCTCTGGCGGGCTCTACTGGGCCCTGTCGGGCCCTGTCGGGCTCTGTCGGGCCCTGTCGGGCCCTGTCGGGCTCTGTCGGGCTCTGTCGGGCCCTGTCGGGCTCTGTAGGGCTCTGTCGGGCTCTGTCGGGCTCTACTGGGCTCTACTGGGCTCTGTCGGGCTCTGTCGGGCTCTACTGTGCCCTGTCGGGCCCTGTCGGGCCCTGTCGGGCTCTGTCGGGCTCTACTGGGCTCTGTCGGGCTCTGTCGGGCTCTGTCGGGCTCTACTGGGCCCTGTCGGGCCCTGTCGGGCCCTGTCGGGCCCTGTCGGGCTCTGTCGGGCTCTGTCGGGCCCTGTCGGGCTCTGTCGGGCCCTGTCGGGCCCTGTCGGGCTCTGTCGGGCTCTGTCGGGCTCTACTGGGCTCTGTCGGGCTCTGTCGGGCTCTGTCGGGCCCTCTCGGGCTCTGTCGGGCCCTCTCGGGCCCTGTCGGGCCCTGTCGGGCCCTGTCGGGCCCTGTCGGGCTCTGTCGGGCTCTGTCGGGCTCTGTCGGGCTCTGTCGGGTTCTACTGGGCCGTGTCGCGCTCTGTCGGGCTCTGTCGGGCTCTGTCGGGCTCTGTTGGGCCCTGTCGGGCTCTGTCAGGCTCTACTGGGCTCTGTCGGGCCCTGTCGGGCCCTGTCGGGCTCTGTCGGGCTCTGTCGGGCTCTGTCGGGCTCTGTCGGGCTCTACAGGGCCCTGTCGGGCCCTGTCGGGCTCTGTCGGGCTCTGTCGGGCTCTGTCGAGCTCTACTGGGCCCTGTCGGGCTCTGTCGGGCTCTGTCGGGCTCTGTCGGGCTCTACTGGGCCCTGTCGGGCCCTGTCGGGCTCTGTCGGGCCCTGTCGGGCCCTGTCGGGCTCTGTCGGGCTCTGTCGGGCTCTGTCGGGCTCTGTCGGGCCCTGTCGGGCTCTGTCGGGCTCTACTGGGCCCTGTCGGGCTCTGTCGGGCTCTGTCGGGCTCTGTCGGGCCCTGTCGGGCTCTGTCGGGCTCTGTCGGGCTCTACTGGGCCCTGTCGGGTTCTGTCGGGCTCTGTCGGGCTCTACTGGGCCCTGTCGGGCTCTGTCGGGCTCTGTCGGGCCCTGTCGGGCTCTGTCGGGCTCTGTCGGGCTCTACTGGGCCCTGTCGGGCCCTGTCGGGCTCTGTCGGGCTCTATTGGGCCCTGTCGGGTTCTGTCGGGCTCTGTCGGGCCCTGTCGGGCTCTGTCGGGCTCTGTCGGGCTCTGTCGGGCTCTGTCGGGCCCTGTCGGGCTCTGTCGGGCCCTGTCGGGCCCTGTCGGGCCCTGTCGGGCCCTGTCGGGCTCTGTCGGGCTCTGTCGGGCTCTGTCGGGCTCTGTCGGGCTCTGTCGGGCTCTACTGGGCTCTGTCCGGCTCTGTCGGGCTCTGTCGGGCTCTGTCGGGCTCTGTCGGGCTCTACTGGGCCCTGTCGGGCTCTGTCAGGCTCTGTCGGGCCCTGTCGGGCTCTGTCGGGCTCTGTCGGGCCCTGTCGGGCCCTGTCGGGCTCTGTCGGGCCCTGTCGGGCCCTGTCGGGCCCTGTCGGGCTCTGTCGGGCTCTACTGGGCTCTGTCGGGCTCTGTCGGGCTCTGTCGGGTTCTGTCGGGCTCTGTCGGGCTCTGTCGGGCTCTGTCGGGCTCTACTGGGCCCTGTCGGGCCCTGTCGGGCTCTGTCGGGCTCTGTCGGGCTCTACTGGGCCCTGTCGGGCTCTGTCGGGCTCTGTCGGGCTCTGTCGGGCTCTGTCGGGCTCTGTCGGGCTCTACTGGGCTCTGTCGGGCTCTGTCGGGCTCTGTCGGGCCCTGTCGGGCTCTGTCGGGCTCTGTCGGGCTCTGTCGGGCTCTACTGGGCCCTGTCGGGCCCTGTCGGGCTCTGTCGGGCTCTGTCGGGCTCTGTCGGGCTCTGTCGGGCTCTACTGGGCCCTGTCGGGCCCTGTCGGGCCCTGTCGGGCTCTGTCGGGCTCTGTCGGGCTCTACTGGGCTCTGTCGGGCTCTGTCGGGTTCTGTCGGGCTCTGTCGGGCTCTGTCGGGCTCTGTCGGGCTCTACTGGGCTCTGTCGGGCCCTGTCGGGCTCTGTCGGGCCCTGTCGGGCCCTGTCGGGCTCTGTCGGGCTCTGTCGGGCTCTACTGGGCTCTGTCGGGCCCTGTCGGGCTCTGTCGGGCTCTGTCGGGCCCTGTCGGGCTCTGTCGGGCTCTGTCGGGCTCTACTGGGCTCTACTGGGCTCTGTCGGGCTCTGTCGGGCTCTACTGGGCTCTGTCGCGCCCTGTCGGGCCCTGTCGGGCTCTGTCGGGCTCTACTGGGCTCTGTCAGGCTCTGTCGGGCCCTGTCGGGCTCTGTCGGGCTCTACTGGGCTCTGTCGGGCTCTGTCGGGCTCTACTGGGCCCTGTCGGGCTCGGTCGGGCTCTGTCGGGCTCTGTCGGGCTCTACTGGGCTCTGTCGGGCTCTACTGGGCCCTGTCGGGCTCTGTCGGGCTCTGTCGGGCTCTGTCAGGCTCTGTCGGGCTCTACTGGGCTCTGTCGGGCTCTGTCGGGCCCTGTCGGGCCCTGTCGGGCTCTGTCGGGCTCTGTCGGG
Organism: Caloenas nicobarica; assembly: GCF_036013445.1. Taxonomy (NCBI): domain Eukaryota; kingdom Metazoa; phylum Chordata; class Aves; order Columbiformes; family Columbidae; genus Caloenas; species Caloenas nicobarica. The sequence goes on from NC_088275.1 coordinate 3,526,422, forward strand.
CCCTGTCGGGCTCTGTCGGGCTCTGTCGGGCTCTACTGGGCCCTGTCGGGCTCTGTCGGGCTCTGTCGGGCTCTGTCGGGCCCTGTCGGGCTCTGTCGGGCTCTGTCGGGCCCTGTCGGGCTCTGTCGGGCCCTGTCGGGCTCTGTCGGGCTCTGTCGGGCTCTACTGGGCTAAACTGGGCTCTGTCGGGCTCTGTCGGGCCCTGTCGGGCTCTGTCGGGCCCTGTCGGGCTCTGTCGGGCTCTGTCGGGCTCTACTGGGCTCTACTGAGCTCTAGTCGGGCTCTGTCGGGCTCTGTCGGGCTCTACTGGGCCCTGTCGGGCCCTGTTGGACTCTGTCGGGCTCTGTCGGGCTCTGTCGGGCCCTGTCGGGCCCTGTCGGGCTCTGTCGGGCTCTACTGGGCTCTGTCGGGCTCTGGCGGGCTCTACTGGGCCCTGTCGGGCCCTGTCGGGCTCTGTCGGGCCCTGTCGGGCCCTGTCGGGCTCTGTAGGGCTCTGTCGGGCTCTGTCGGACTCTACTGGGCTCTACTGGGCTCTGTCGGGCTCTGTCGGGCTCTACTGTGCCCTGTCGGGCCCTGTCGGGCCCTGTCGGGCTCTGTCGGGCTCTACTGGGCTCTGTCGGGCTCTGTCGGGCTCTGTCGGGCTCTACTGGGCCCTGTTGGGCTCTGTCGGGCCCTGTCGGGCTCTGTCGGGCTCTGTCGGGCCCTGTCGGGCCCTGTCGGGCCCTGTCGGGCTCTGTCGGGCTCTGTCGGGCTCTACCGGGCTCTGTCGGGCTCTGTCGGGCTCTACTGGGCTCTGTCGGGCTCTGTTGGGCCCTGTCGGGCCCTGTCGGGCTCTGTCGGGCTCTGTCGGGCTCTGTCGAGCTCTACTGGGCCCTGTCGGGTTCTGTCGGGCTCTGTCGGGCTCTGTCGGGCTCTACTGGGCCCTGTCGGTCCCTGTCGGGCCCTGTCGGGCTCTGTCGGGCCCTGTCGGGCCCTGTCGGGCTCTGTCGGGCTCTGTCGGGCTCTGTCGGGCTCTGTCGGGCTCTGTCGGGCCCTGTCGGGCTCTGTCGGGCTCTACTGGGCTCTGTCGGGCTCTGTCGGGCTCTGTCGGGCTCTGTCGGGCCCTGTCGGGCTCTGTCGGGCTCTGTCGGGCCCTGTCGGGCTCTGTCGGGCTCTGTCGGGCTCTACTGGGCCCTGTCGGGTTCTGTCGGGCCCTGTCGGGCTCTACTGGGCCCTGTCGGGCTCTGTCGGGCCCTGTCGGTCTCTCTCGGGCTCTGTCGGGCTCTACTGGGCCCTGTCGGGCCCTGTCGGGCTCTGTCGGGCTCTACTGGGCCCTGTCGGGTTCTGTCGGGCTCTGTCGGGCCCTGTCGGGCTCTGTCGGGCTCTGTCGGGCTCTGTCGGGCCCTGTCGGGCTCTGTCGGGCTCTGTCGGGCCCTGTCGGGCTCTGTCGGGCCCTGTCGGGCCCTGTCGGGCTCTGTCGGGCTCTGTCGGGCTCTGTCGGGCTCTGTCGGGCTCTACTGGGCTCTGTCCGGCTCTATCGGGCTCTGTCGGGCTCTGTCGGGCTCTGTCGGGTTCTACTGGGCCCTGTCGGGCTCTGTCAGGCTCTGTCGGGCCCTGTCGGGCTCTGTCGGGCTCTGTTGGGCTCTGTCGGGCCCTGTCGGGCTCTGTCGGGCCCTGTCGGGCCCTGTCGGGCTCTGTCGGGCTCTGTCGGGCCCTGTCGGGCCCTGTCGGGCTCTGTCGGGCTCTGTCGGGCTCTACTGGGCTAAACTGGGCTCTGTCGGGCTCTGTCGGGATCTGTCGGGCCCTGTCGGGCTCTGTCGGGCCCTGTCGGGCTCTGTCGGGCTCTGTCGGGCTCTGTCGGGCTCTACTGTGCCCTGTCGGGCCCTGTCGGGCCCTGTCGGGCTCTGTCGGGATCTACTGGGCCCTGTCGGGCCCTGTCGGGCCCTGTCGGGCTCTGTCGGGCTCTGTCGGGCCCTGTCGGGCCCTGTCGGGCTCTGTCAGGCTCTGTCGGGCTCTACTGGGCCCTGTCGGGCTCTGTCGGGCCCTGTCGGGCTCTGTCGGGCTCTGTCAGGCTCTGTCGGGCTCTACTGGGCCCTGTCGGGCTCTGTCGGGCCCTGTCGGGCTCTGTCGGGCTCTGTCGGGCCCTGTCGGGCCCTGTCGGGCTCTGTCGGGCCCTGTCGCGCTCTGTCGGGCTCTGTCGGGCTGTCGGGCTCTGTCGGGCTCTACTGGGCTCTGTCGGGCTCTGTCGGGCCCTGTCGGGCTCTGTCGGGCCCTGTCGGGCCCTGTCGGGCTCTGTCGGGCCCTGTCGGGCTCTGTCGGGCTCTACTGGGCCCTGTCAGGCCCTGTCGGACTCTGTCGGGCTCTGTCGGGCTCTGTCGGGCTCTGTCGGGCTCTACTGGGCCCTGTCGGGCCCTCTCGGGCTCTGTCGGGCCCTGTCGGGCTCTGTCGGGCTCTACTGGGCCCTGTCGGGCCCTGTCGGACTCTGTCGGGCTCTGTTGGGCTCTGTCGGGCTCTACTGGGCTCTGTCGGGCTCTGTCGGGCTCTGTCGGGTTCTGTCGGGCTCTGTCGGGCTCTGTCGGGCTCTACTGGGCCCTGTCGGGCCCTGTCGGGCTCTGTCGGGCTCTGTCGGGCTCTGTCGGGCTCTACTGGGCCCTGTCGGGCCCTGTCGGGCTCTGTCGGGCTCTGTCGGGCTCTGTCGGGCTCTACTGGGCTCTGTCGGGCTCTGTCGGGTTCTGTCGGGCTCTGTCGGGCTCTGTCGGGCTCTGTCGGGCTCTACTGGGCTCTGTCGGGCCCTGTCGGGCTCTGTCGGGCCCTGTCGGGCTCTGTCGGGCTCTGTCGGGCTCTGTCGGGCTCTACTGGGCCCTGTCGGGCCCTGTCGGGCTCTGTCGGGCCCTGTCGGGCTCTGTCGGGCTCTGTCGGGCCCTGTCGGGCTCTATCGGGCTCTATCGGGCTCTGTCGGGCTCTACTGGGCTCTACTGGGCTCTGTCGGGCTCTGTCGGGCTCTACTGGGCCCTGTCGGGCCCTGTCGGGCCCTGTCGGGCTCTGTCGGGCTCTACTGGGCTCTGTCGGGCTCTGTCGGGCTCTGTCGGGCTCTGTCGGGCCCTGTCGGGCTCTACTGGGCTCTACTGGGCTCTGTCGGGCTCTGTCGGGCTCTACTGGGCCCTGTCGGGCTCTGTCGGGCTCTGTCGGGCCCTGTCGGGCTCTGTCGGGCTCTGTCGTGCCCTGTCGGGCTCTGTCGGGCTCTGTCGGGCTCTACTGGGCCCTGTCGGGCTCTGTCGGGCTCTGTCGGGCTCTGTCGGGCTCTACTGGGCCCTGTCGGGCTCTGTCGGGATCTGTCGGGCCCTGTCGGGCCCTGTCGGGCTCTGTCGGGCTCTGTCGGGCCCTGTCGGGCTCTGTCGGGCTCTGTCGGGCTCTGTCGGGCTCTACTGGGCTAAACTGGGCTCTGTCGGGCTCTGTCGGGCTCTGTCGGGCCCTGTCGGGCTCTGTCGGGCTCTGTCGGGCTCTGTCGGGCTCTGTCGGGCTCTACTGGGCTCTAGTGGGCTCTGTCGGGCCCTGTCGGGCCCTGTCGGGCCCTGTCGGGCCCTGTCGGGCTCTGTCGGGCTCTACTGGGCTCTGTCGGGCTCTGTCGGGCTCTGTCGGGCTCTACTGGGCCCTGTCGGGCCCTGTCGGGCTCTGTCGGGCTCTGTCGGGCCCTGTCGGGCCCTGTCGGGCTCTGTCGGGCTCTGTCGGGCTCTGTCGGGCTCTGTCGGGCTCTACTGGGCTCTGTCGGGTTCTGTCGGGCTCTGTCGGGCTCTGTCGGGCTCTGTCGGGCTCTACTGGGCCCTGTCGGGCTCTGTCGGGCCCTGTCGGGCTCTGTCGGGCCCTGTCGGGCCCTGTCGGGCTCTGTCGGGCTCTGTCGGGCTCTGTCGGGCTCTACTGGGCTCTGTCGGGCTCTGTCGGGTTCTGTCGGGCTCTGTCGGGCTCTGTCGGGCTCTGTCGGGCTCTACTGGGCTCTGTCGGGCCCTGTCGGTCTCTGTCGGGCTCTGTCGGGCCCTGTCGGGCTCTGTCGGGCCCTGTCGGGCTCTACTGGGCCCTGTCGGGCCCTGTCGGGCTCTGTCGGGCCCTGTCGGGCTCTGTCGGGCTCTGTCGGGCCCTGTCGGGCTCTGTCGGGCTCTGTCGGGCTCTGTCGGGCTCTACTGGGCTCTACTGGGCTCTGTCGGGCTCTGTCGGGCTCTACTGGGCTCTGTCGGGCCCTGTCGGGCCCTGTCGGGCTCTGTCGGGCTCTACTGGGCTCTGTCAGGCTCTGTCGGGCTCTGTCAGGCTCTGTCGGGCCCTGTCGGGCTCTGTCGGGCTCTACTGGGCTCTGTCGGGCTCTGTCTGGCTCTACTGGGCCCTGTCGGGCTCTGTCGGGCTCTGTCGGGCTCTGTCGGGCTCTACTGGGCTCTGTCGGGCTCTACTGGGCTCTACTGGGCCCTGTCGGGCTCTGTCGGGCTCTGTCGGGCTCTGTCAGGCTCTGTCGGGCTCTACTGGGCTCTGTCGGGCCCTGTCGGGCCCTGTCGGGCCCTGTCGGGCTCTGTCGGGCTCTGTCGGGCCCTGTCGGGCTCTGTCGGGCTCTGTCGGGCTCTACTGGGCCCTGTCGGGCCCTGTCGGGCCCTGTCGGGCCCTGTCGGGCCCTGTCGGGCTCTGTCGGGCCCTGTCGGGATCTGTCGGGCTCTGTCGGGCTCTACTGGGCTAAACTGGGCCCTGTCGGGCTCTGTCGGGCCCTGTCGGGCTCTGTCGGGCTCTGTCGGGCTCTACTGGGCTCTACTGAGCTCTGTCGGGCTCTGTCGGGCTCTGTCGGGCTCTACTGGGCCCTGTCGGGCCCTGTTGGACTCTGTCGGGCTCTGTCGGGCTCTGTCGGGCCCTGTCGGGCCCTGTCGGGCTCTGTCGGGCTCTACTGGGCTCTGTCGGGCTCTGTCGGGCCCTGTCGGGCCCTGTCGGGCTCTGTAGGGCTCTGTCGGGCTCTGTCGGGCTCTACTGGGCTCTACTGGGCTCTGTCGGGCTCTGTCGGGCTCTACTGTGCCCTGTCGGGCCCTGTCGGGCCCTGTCGGGCTCTGTCGGGCTCTACTGGGCTCTGTCGGGCTCTGTCGGGCTCTGTCGGGCTCTACTGGGCCCTGTCGGGCTCTGTCGGGCTCTGTCGGGCCCTGTCGGGCCCTGTCGGGCCCTGTCGGGCTCTGTCGGGCTCTACTGGGCTCTGTCGGGCTCTGTCGGGCTCTACTGGGCTCTGTCGGGCTCTGTCGGGCCCTGTCGGGCCCTGTCGGGCTCTGTCGGGCTCTGTCGGACTCTGTCGGGCTCTACAGGGCCCTGTCGGGCCCTGTCGGGCTCTGTCGGGCTCTGTCGGGCTCTGTCGAGCTCTACTGGGCCCTGTCGGGTTCTGTCGGGCTTTGTCGGGCTCTGTCGGGCTCTACTGGGCCCTGTCGGTCCCTGTCGGGCCCTGTCGGGCCCTGTCGGGCCCTGTCGGGCTCTGTCGGGCTCTGTCGGGCTCTGTCGGGCTCTGTCGGGCTCTGTCGGGCCCTGTCGGGCTCTGTCGGGCTCTACTGGGCCCTGTCGGGCTCTGTCGGGCTCTGTCGGGCCCTGTCGGGCTCTGTCGGGCTCTGTCGGGCTCTACTGGGCCCTGTCGGGTTCTGTCGGGCTCTGTCGGGCTCTACTGGGCCCTGTCGGGCTCTGTCGGGCTCTGTCGGGCCCTGTCGGGCTCTCTCGGGCTCTGTCGGGCTCTACTGGGCCCTGTCGGGCCCTGTCGGGCTCTGTCGGGCTCTACTGGGCCCTGTCGGGTTCTGTCGGGCTCTGTCGGGCCCTGTCGGGCTCTGTCGGGCTCTGTCGGGCTCTGTCGGGCTCTGTCGGGCTCTGTCGGGCCCTGTCGGGCTCTGTCGGGCTCTGTCGGGCCCTGTCGGGCTCTGTCGGGCTCTGTCGGGCTCTGTCGGGCTCTGTCGGGCTCTACTGGGCTCTGTCCGGCTCTGTCGGGCTCTGTCGGGCTCTGTCGGGCTCTACTGGGCCCTGTCGGGCTCTGTCAGGCTCTGTCGGGCCCTGTCGGGCCCTCTCGGGCTCTGTCGGGCCCTGTCGGGCTCTGTCGGGCTCTACTGGGCCCTGTCGGGCCCTGTCGGACTCTGTCGGGCTCTGTTGGGCTCTGTCGGGCTCTACTGGGCTCTGTCGGGCTCTGTCGGGCTCTGTCGGGTTCTGTCGGGCTCTGTCGGGCTCTGTCGGGCTCTACTGGGCCCTGTCGGGCCCTGTCGGGCTCTGTCGGGCTCTGTCGGGCTCTGTCGGGCTCTACTGGGCCCTGTCGGGCCCTGTCGGGCTCTGTCGGGCTCTGTCGGGCTCTGTCGGGCTCTACTGGGCTCTGTCGGGCTCTGTCGGGTTCTGTCGGGCTCTGTCGGGCTCTGTCGGGCTCTGTCGGGCTCTACTGGGCTCTGTCGGGCCCTGTCGGGCTCTGTCGGGCCCTGTCGGGCTCTGTCGGGCTCTGTCGGGCTCTGTCGGGCTCTACTGGGCCCTGTCGGGCCCTGTCGGGCTCTGTCGGGCCCTGTCGGGCTCTGTCGGGCTCTGTCGGGCCCTGTCGGGCTCTATCGGGCTCTATCGGGCTCTGTCGGGCTCTACTGGGCTCTACTGGGCTCTGTCGGGCTCTGTCGGGCTCTACTGGGCCCTGTCGGGCCCTGTCGGGCCCTGTCGGGCTCTGTCGGGCTCTACTGGGCTCTGTCGGGCTCTGTCGGGCTCTGTCGGGCTCTGTCGGGCCCTGTCGGGCTCTACTGGGCTCTACTGGGCTCTGTCGGGCTCTGTCGGGCTCTACTGGGCCCTGTCGGGCTCTGTCGGGCTCTGTCGGGCCCTGTCGGGCTCTGTCGGGCTCTGTCGTGCCCTGTCGGGCTCTGTCGGGCTCTGTCGGGCTCTACTGGGCCCTGTCGGGCTCTGTCGGGCTCTGTCGGGCTCTGTCGGGCTCTACTGGGCCCTGTCGGGCTCTGTCGGGATCTGTCGGGCCCTGTCGGGCCCTGTCGGGCTCTGTCGGGCTCTGTCGGGCCCTGTCGGGCTCTGTCGGGCTCTGTCGGGCTCTGTCGGGCTCTACTGGGCTAAACTGGGCTCTGTCGGGCTCTGTCGGGCTCTGTCGGGCCCTGTCGGGCTCTGTCGGGCTCTGTCGGGCTCTGTCGGGCTCTGTCGGGCTCTACTGGGCTCTAGTGGGCTCTGTCGGGCCCTGTCGGGCCCTGTCGGGCCCTGTCGGGCCCTGTCGGGCTCTGTCGGGCTCTACTGGGCTCTGTCGGGCTCTGTCGGGCTCTGTCGGGCTCTACTGGGCCCTGTCGGGCCCTGTCGGGCTCTGTCGGGCTCTGTCGGGCCCTGTCGGGCCCTGTCGGGCTCTGTCGGGCTCTGTCGGGCTCTGTCGGGCTCTGTCGGGCTCTACTGGGCTCTGTCGGGTTCTGTCGGGCTCTGTCGGGCTCTGTCGGGCTCTGTCGGGCTCTACTGGGCCCTGTCGGGCTCTGTCGGGCCCTGTCGGGCTCTGTCGGGCCCTGTCGGGCCCTGTCGGGCTCTGTCGGGCTCTGTCGGGCTCTGTCGGGCTCTACTGGGCTCTGTCGGGCTCTGTCGGGTTCTGTCGGGCTCTGTCGGGCTCTGTCGGGCTCTGTCGGGCTCTACTGGGCTCTGTCGGGCCCTGTCGGTCTCTGTCGGGCTCTGTCGGGCCCTGTCGGGCTCTGTCGGGCCCTGTCGGGCTCTACTGGGCCCTGTCGGGCCCTGTCGGGCTCTGTCGGGCCCTGTCGGGCTCTGTCGGGCTCTGTCGGGCCCTGTCGGGCTCTGTCGGGCTCTGTCGGGCTCTGTCGGGCTCTACTGGGCTCTACTGGGCTCTGTCGGGCTCTGTCGGGCTCTACTGGGCTCTGTCGGGCCCTGTCGGGCCCTGTCGGGCTCTGTCGGGCTCTACTGGGCTCTGTCAGGCTCTGTCGGGCTCTGTCAGGCTCTGTCGGGCCCTGTCGGGCTCTGTCGGGCTCTACTGGGCTCTGTCGGGCTCTGTCTGGCTCTACTGGGCCCTGTCGGGCTCTGTCGGGCTCTGTCGGGCTCTGTCGGGCTCTACTGGGCTCTGTCGGGCTCTACTGGGCTCTACTGGGCCCTGTCGGGCTCTGTCGGGCTCTGTCGGGCTCTGTCAGGCTCTGTCGGGCTCTACTGGGCTCTGTCGGGCCCTGTCGGGCCCTGTCGGGCCCTGTCGGGCTCTGTCGGGCTCTGTCGGGCCCTGTCGGGCTCTGTCGGGCTCTGTCGGGCTCTACTGGGCCCTGTCGGGCCCTGTCGGGCCCTGTCGGGCCCTGTCGGGCCCTGTCGGGCTCTGTCGGGCCCTGTCGGGATCTGTCGGGCTCTGTCGGGCTCTACTGGGCTAAACTGGGCCCTGTCGGGCTCTGTCGGGCCCTGTCGGGCTCTGTCGGGCTCTGTCGGGCTCTACTGGGCTCTACTGAGCTCTGTCGGGCTCTGTCGGGCTCTGTCGGGCTCTACTGGGCCCTGTCGGGCCCTGTTGGACTCTGTCGGGCTCTGTCGGGCTCTGTCGGGCCCTGTCGGGCCCTGTCGGGCTCTGTCGGGCTCTACTGGGCTCTGTCGGGCTCTGTCGGGCCCTGTCGGGCCCTGTCGGGCTCTGTAGGGCTCTGTCGGGCTCTGTCGGGCTCTACTGGGCTCTACTGGGCTCTGTCGGGCTCTGTCGGGCTCTACTGTGCCCTGTCGGGCCCTGTCGGGCCCTGTCGGGCTCTGTCGGGCTCTACTGGGCTCTGTCGGGCTCTGTCGGGCTCTGTCGGGCTCTACTGGGCCCTGTCGGGCTCTGTCGGGCTCTGTCGGGCCCTGTCGGGCCCTGTCGGGCCCTGTCGGGCTCTGTCGGGCTCTACTGGGCTCTGTCGGGCTCTGTCGGGCTCTACTGGGCTCTGTCGGGCTCTGTCGGGCCCTGTCGGGCCCTGTCGGGCTCTGTCGGGCTCTGTCGGACTCTGTCGGGCTCTACAGGGCCCTGTCGGGCCCTGTCGGGCTCTGTCGGGCTCTGTCGGGCTCTGTCGAGCTCTACTGGGCCCTGTCGGGTTCTGTCGGGCTTTGTCGGGCTCTGTCGGGCTCTACTGGGCCCTGTCGGTCCCTGTCGGGCCCTGTCGGGCCCTGTCGGGCCCTGTCGGGCTCTGTCGGGCTCTGTCGGGCTCTGTCGGGCTCTGTCGGGCTCTGTCGGGCCCTGTCGGGCTCTGTCGGGCTCTACTGGGCCCTGTCGGGCTCTGTCGGGCTCTGTCGGGCCCTGTCGGGCTCTGTCGGGCTCTGTCGGGCTCTACTGGGCCCTGTCGGGTTCTGTCGGGCTCTGTCGGGCTCTACTGGGCCCTGTCGGGCTCTGTCGGGCTCTGTCGGGCCCTGTCGGGCTCTCTCGGGCTCTGTCGGGCTCTACTGGGCCCTGTCGGGCCCTGTCGGGCTCTGTCGGGCTCTACTGGGCCCTGTCGGGTTCTGTCGGGCTCTGTCGGGCCCTGTCGGGCTCTGTCGGGCTCTGTCGGGCTCTGTCGGGCTCTGTCGGGCTCTGTCGGGCCCTGTCGGGCTCTGTCGGGCTCTGTCGGGCCCTGTCGGGCTCTGTCGGGCTCTGTCGGGCTCTGTCGGGCTCTGTCGGGCTCTACTGGGCTCTGTCCGGCTCTGTCGGGCTCTGTCGGGCTCTGTCGGGCTCTACTGGGCCCTGTCGGGCTCTGTCAGGCTCTGTCGGGCCCTGTCGGGCTCTGTCGGGCTCTGTCGGGCCCTGTCGGGCCCTGTCGGGCTCTGTCGGGCCCTGTCGGGCCCTGTCGGGCTCTGTCGGGCTCTGTCGGGCTCTGTCGGGCCCTGTCGGGCTCTGTCAGGCTCTGTCGGGCTCTACTGGGCTAAACTGGGCTCTGTCGGGCTCTGTCGGGATCTGTCGGGCCCTGTCGGGCTCTGTCGGGCCCTGTCGGGCTCTGTCGGGCTCTGTCGGGCTCTACTGGGCTCTACTGAGCTCTGTCGGGCTCTGTCGGGCTCTACTGTGCCCTGTCGGGCCCTGTCGGGCCCTGTCGGGCTCTGTCGGGCTCTACTGGGCTCTGTCGGGCTCTGTCAGGCTCTGTCGGGCTCTACTGGGCCCTGTCGGGCCCTGTCGGGCCCTGTCGGGCTCTGTCGGGCCCTGTCGCGCTCTGTCGGGCTCTGTCGGGCTGTCGGGCTCTGTCGGGCTCTACTGGGCTCTGTCGGGCTCTGTCGGGTCCTGTCGGGCTCTGTCGGGCCCTGTCGGGCCCTGTCGGGCTCTGTCGGGCCCTGTCGGGCTCTGTCGGGCTCTACTGGGCCCTGTCAGGCCCTGTCGGACTCTGTCGGGCTCTGTCGGGCTCTGTCGGGCTCTGTCGGGCTCTGTCGGGCTCTGTCGGGCCCTGTCGGGCCCTGTCGGACTCTGTCGGGCTCTGTTGGGCTCTGTCGGGCTCTGTCGGGCTCTGTCGGGCTCTGTCGGGCTCTGTCGGGCTCTGTCGGGCTCTACTGGGCCCTGTCGGGCCCTGTCGGGCTCTGTCGGGCCCTGTCGGGCTCTGTCGGACTCTGTCGGGCTCTGTCGGGCTCTACTGGGCTCTGTCGGGCTCTGTCGGGCTCTGTCGGGCTCTACTGGGCCCTGTCGGGCCCTGTCGGGCCCTGTCGGTCCCTGTCGGGCCCTGTCGGGCCCTGTCGGGCTCTGTCGGGCCCTGTCGGGCTCTGTCGGGCTCTGTCGGGCCCTGTCGGGCCCTGTCGGGCTCTGTCGGGCTCTACTGGGCCCTGTCGGGCTCTGTCGGGCTCTGTCGGGCCCTGTCGGGCTCTGTCGGGGTCTGTCGGGCTCTACTGGGCCCTGTCGGGCTCTGTCGGGCTCTACTGGGCCCTGTCGGGTTCTGTCGGGCTCTGTCGGGCCCTGTCGGGCTCTGTCGGGCTCTGTCGGGCTCTGTCGGGCCCTGTCGGGCTCTGTCGGGCTCTGTCAGGCCCTGTCGGGCTCTGTCGGGCTCTGTCGGGCCCTGTCGGGCTCTGTCGGGCTCTGTCGGGCTCTGTCGGGCTCTGTCGGGCTCTGTCGGGCTCTACTGGGCTCTGTCTGGCTCTATCGGGCTCTGTCGGGCTCTGTCGGGCTCTGTCGGGCTCTACTGGGCCCTGTCGGGCTCTGTCAGGCTCTGTCGGGCCCTGTCGGGCCCTGTCGGGCTCTGTCGGGCTCTGTCGGGCCCTGTCGGGCTCTGTCGGGCCCTGTCGGGCCCTGTCGGGCCCTGTCGGGCTCTGTCGGGCTCTGTCGGGCTCTGTCGGGCTCTACTGGGCTCTGTCGGGCTCTGTCGGGCTCTGTCGGGTTGTGTCGGGCTCTGTCGGGCTCTGTCGGGCTCTGTCGGGCTCTACTGCGCCCTGTCGGGCCCTGTCGGGCCCTGTCGGGCTCTGTCGGGCTCTGTCGGGCTCTTCTGGGCCCTGTCGGGCTCTGTCGGGCTCTGTCGGGCTCTACTGGGCTCTACTGGGCTCTGTCGGGTTCTGTCGGGTTCTGTCGGGCTCTGTCGGGCTCTGTCGGGCTCTGTCGGGCTCTGTCGGGCTCTACTGGGCTCTGTCGGGGCCTGTCGGGCTCTGTCGGGCTCTGTCGGGCCCTGTCGAGCTCTGTTGGGCTCTGTCGGGCTCTGTTGGGCTCTACTGGGCCCTGTCGGGCCCTGTCGGGCCCTGTCGGGCTCTGTCGGGCTCTGTCGGGCTCTGTCGGGCTCTGTCGGGCTTTGTCGGGCTCTACTGGGCTCTGTCGGGCTCTGTCGGGCTCTACTGGGCCCTGTCGGGCCCTGTCGGGCTCTGTCGGGCTGTACTGGGCTCTGTCATGCTCTGTCGGGCTCTGTCGGGCCCTGTCGGGCTCTGTCGGGCTCTACTGGGCTCTGTCAGGCCCTGTCGGGCCCTGTCGGGCCCTGTCGGGCCCTGTCGGGCTCTGTCGGGCTCTGTCGGGCCCTGTCGGGCTCTGTCGGGCTCTGTCGGGCTCTGTCGGGCTCTACTGGGCTCTACTGGGCTCTGTCGGGCTCTGTCGGGCTCTACTGGGCCCTGTCGGGCTCTGTCGGGCTCTGTCGGGCTCTGTCGGGCTCTGTCGGGCTCTGTCGGGCTCTACTGGGCCCTGTCGGGCTCTGTCAGGCTCTGTCGGGCCGTGTCGGGCTCTGTCGGGCTCTGTCGGCCTCTGTCGGGCCCTGTCGGGCTCTGTCGGGCCCTGTCGGGCCCTGTCGGGCTCTGTCGGGCTCTGTCGGGCTCTGTCGGGCTCTACTGGGCTCTGTCGGGCTCTACTGGGCTCTACTGGGCCCTGTCGGGCTCTGTCGGGCTCTGTCGGGCTCTACTGGGCTCTGTCGGGCCCTGTCGGGCTCTGTCGGGCCCTGTCGGGCCCTGTCGGGCTCTGTCGGGCTCTGTCGGGCTCTGTCGGGCTCTACTGGGCTCTGTCGGGCTCTGTCGGGCTCTGTCGGGCTCTACTGGGCCCTGTCGGGCTCTGTCGGGCCCTGTCGGTCCCTGTCGGGCCCTGTCGGGCCCTGTCGGGCTCTGTCGGGCCCTGTCGGGCCCTGTCGGGCCCTGTCGGGCTCTGTCGGGCTCTGTCGGGCTCTGTCGGGCCCTGTCGGGCTCTGTCGGGCTCTACTGGGCCCTGTCGGGCTCTGTCGGGCTCTGTCGGGCCCTGTCGGGCTCTGTCGGGCTCTGTCGGGCTCTACTGGGCCCTGTCGGGCTCTGTCGGGCTCTACTGGGCCCTGTCGGGTTCTGTCGGGCTCTGTCGGGCCCTGTCGGGCTCTGTCGGGCTCTGTCGGGCTCTGTCGGGCCCTGTCGGGCTCTGTCGGGCTCTGTCGGGCCCTGTCGGGCTCTGTCGGGCCCTGTCGGGCTCTGTCGGGCTCTGTCGGGCTCTGTCGGGCTCTGTCGGGCTCTACTGGGCTCTGTCCGGCTCTATCGGGCTCTGTCGGGCTCTGTCGGGCTCTGTCGGGCTCTACTGGGCCCTGTCGGGCTCTGTCAGGCTCTGTCGGGCCCTGTCGGGCTCTGTCGGGCTCTGTCGGGCTCTGTCGGGCCCTGTCGGGCTCTGTCGGGCCCTGTCGGGACCTGTCGGGCTCTGTCGGGCTCTGTCGGGCTCTACTGGGCTCTGTCGGGCTCTGTCGGGCTCTGTCGGGTTCTGTCGGGCTCTGTCGGGCTCTGTCGGGCTCTGTCGGGCTCTACTGGGCCCTGTCGGGCCCTGTCGGGCTCTGTCGGGCTCTGTCGGGCTCTACTGGGCCCTGTCGGGCTCTGTCGGGCTCTGTCGGGCTCTGTCGGGCCCTGTCGGGCTCTGTCGGGCTCTGTCAGGCCCTGTCGGGCTCTGTCGGGCTCTGTCGGGCCCTGTCGGGCTCTGTCGGGCTCTGTCGGGCTCTGTCGGGCTCTACTGGGCTCTGTCTGGCTCTATCGGGCTCTGTCGGGCTCTGTCGGGCTCTGTCGGGCTCTACTGGGCCCTGTCGGGCTCTGTCAGGCTCTGTCGGGCCCTGTCGGGCTCTGTCGGGCTCTGTCGGGCCCTGTCGGGCTCTGTCGGGCCCTGTCGGGCCCTGTCGGGCCCTGTCGGGCTCTGTCGGGCTCTGTCGGGCTCTGTCGGGCTCTACTGGGCTCTGTCGGGCTCTGTCGGGCTCTGTCGGGTTGTGTCGGGCTCTGTCGGGCTCTGTCGGGCTCTGTCGGGCTCTACTGCGCCCTGTCGGGCCCTGTCGGGCCCTGTCGGGCTCTGTCGGGCTCTGTCGGGCTCTTCTGGGCCCTGTCGGGCTCTGTCGGGCTCTGTCGGGCTCTGTCGGGCTCTACTGGGCTCTGTCGGGCTCTGTCGGGTTCTGTCGGGCTCTGTCGGGCTCTGTCGGGCTCTGTCGGGCTCTACTGGGCTCTGTCGGGGCCTGTCGGGCTCTGTCGGGCTCTGTCGGGCCCTGTCGAGCTCTGTTGGGCTCTTTCGGGCTCTGTTGGGCTCTACTGGGCCCTGTCGGGCCCTGTCGGGCCCTGTCGGGCCCTGTCGGGCCCTGTCGGGCCCTGTCGGGCCCTGTCGGGCTCTGTCGGGCTCTGTCGGGCTCTGTCGGGCTCTGTCGGGCTCTACTGGGCTCTGTCGGGCTCTGTCGGGCTCTACTGGGCCCTGTCGGGCCCTGTCGGGCCCTGTCGGGCTCTGTCGGGCTCTACTGGGCTCTGTCATGCTCTGTCGGGCTCTGTCGGGCCCTGTCGGGCTCTGTCGGGCTCTACTGGGCTCTGTCGGGCCCTGTCGGGCCCTGTCGGGCCCTGTCGGGCTCTGTCGGGCCCTGTCGGGCCCTGTCGGGCTCTGTCGGGCTCTATCGGGCTCTGTCGGGCTCTACTGGGCTCTACTGGGCTCTGTCGGGCTCTGTCGGGCTCTACTGGGCTCTGTCGGGCTCTGTCGGGCTCTGTCGGGCTCTGTCGGGCTCTGTCGGGCTCTGTCGGGCTCTACTGGGCCCTGTCGGGCTCTGTCAGGCTCTGTCGGGCCGTGTCGGGCTCTGTCGGGCTCTGTCGGCCTCTGTCGGGCCCTGTCGGGCTCTGTCGGGCCCTGTCGGGCCCTGTCGGGCTCTGTCGGGCTCTGTCGGGCTCTGTCGGGCTCTACTGGGCTCTGTTGGGCTCTACTGGGCTCTACTGGGCCCTGTCGGGCTCTGTCGGGCTCTGTCGGGCTCTACTGGGCTCTGTCGGGCCCTGTCGGGCTCTGTCGGGCCCTGTCGGGCCCTGTCGGGCTCTGTCGGGCTCTGTCGGGCTCTGTCGGGCTCTACTGGGCTCTGTCGGGCTCTGTCGGGCTCTGTCGGGCTCTACTGGGCCCTGTCGGTCCCTGTCGGGCCCTGTCGGTCCCTGTCGGGCCCTGTCGGGCCCTGGCGGGCTCTGTCGGGCCCTGTCGGGCCCTGTCGGGCCCTGTCGGGCTCTGTCGGGCTCTGTCGGGCTCTGTCGGGCCCTGTCGGGCTCTGTCGGGCTCTACTGGGCCCTGTCGGGCTCTGTCGGGCTCTGTCGGGCTCTGTCGGGCCCTGTCGGGCTCTGTCGGGCTCTGTCGGGCTCTACTGGGCCCTGTCGGGCTCTGTCGGGCTCTACTGGGCCCTGTCGGGTTCTGTCGGGCTCTGTCGGGCTCTGTCGGGCTCTGTCGGGCCCTGTCGGGCTCTGTCGGGCCCTGTCGGGCTCTGTCGGGCTCTGTCGGGTTCTGTCGGGCCCTGTCGGGCTCTGTCGGGCTCTGTCGGGCCCTGTCGGGCTCTGTCGGGCCCTGTCGGGCTCTGTCGGGCTCTGTCGGGCTCTGTCGGGCTCTGTCGGGCTCTAATGGGCTCTGTCCGGCTCTATCGGGATCTGTCGGGCTCTGTCGGGCTCTGTCGGGCTCTACTGGGCCCTGTCGGGCTCTGTCAGGCTCTGTCGGGCCCTGTCGGGCTCTGTCGGGCTCTGTCGGGCTCTGTCGGGCCCTGTCGGGCTCTGTCGGGCCCTGTCGGGACCTGTCGGGCTCTGTCGGGCTCTGTCGGGCTCTACTGGGCTCTGTCGGGCTCTGTCGGGCTCTGTCGGGTTCTGTCGGGCTCTGTCGGGCTCTGTCGGGCTCTGTCGGGCTCTACTGGGCCCTGTCGGGCCCTGTCGGGCTCTGTCGGGCTCTGTCGGGCTCTACTGGGCCCTATCGGGCCCTGTCGGGCTCTGTCGGGCTCTGTCGGGCTCTGTCGGGCTCTACTGGGCCCTGTCGGGCCCTGTCGGGCTCTGTCGGGCTCTGTCGGGCTCTACTGGGCCCTGTCGGGCCCTGTCGGGCTCTGTCGGGCTCTGACGGGCTCTGTCGGGCTCTACTGGGCCCTGTCGGGCCCTGTCGGGCTCTGTCGGGCTCTGTCGGGCTCTGTCGGGCTCTGTCGGGCTCTACTGGGCCCTGTCGGGCCCTGTCGGGCCCTGTCGGGCTCTGTCGGGCTCTGTCGGGCTCTGTCGGGCTCTACTGGGCTCTGTCGGGCTCTGTCGGGTTCTGTCGGGCTCTGTCGGGCTCTGTCGGGCTCTGTCGGGCTCTACTGGGCTCTGTCGGGCCCTGTCGGGCTGTGTCGGGCTCTGTCGGGCCCTGTCGGGCTCTGTCGGGCTCTGTCGGGCTCTGTCGGGCTCTACTGGGCCCTGTCGGGCCCTGTCGGGCCCTGTCGGGCCCTGTCGGGCTCTGTCGGGCTCTGTCGGGCCCTGTCGGGCTCTGTCGGGCTCTGTCGGGCTCTACTGGGCTCTACTGGGCTCTGTCGGGCTCTGTCGGGCTCTACTGGGCCCTGTCGGGCCCTGTCGGGCCCTGTCGGGCTCTACTGGGCTCTGTCAGGCTCTGTCGGGCTCTGTCGGGCTCTGTCGGGCCCTGTCGGGCTCTGTCGGGCTCTACTGGGCTCTGTCAGGCCCTGTCGGGCTCTGTCGGGCCCTGTCGGGCTCTGTCGGGCTCTGTCGGGCTCTGTCGGGCTCTGTCGGGCTCTGTCGGGCTCTACTGGGCTCTACTGGGCTCTGTCGGGCTCTGTCGGGCTCTACTGGGCTCTGTCGGGATCTGTCGGGCTCTACTGGGCCCTGTCGGGCTCTGTCGGGCTCTGTCGGGCCCTGTCGGGCTCTGTCGGGCTCTGTCGGGCTCTGTCGGGCTCTACTGGGCTCTGTCGGGCTCTACTGGGCTCTACTGGGCCCTGTCGGGCTCTGTCGGGCTCTGTCGGGCTCTGTTGGGCTCTATCGGGCTCTGTCGGGCTCTACTGGGCCCTGTCGGGCTCTGTCAGGCTCTGTCGGGTCCTGTCGGGCTCTGTCGGGCTCTGTCGGGCTCTGTGGGGCCCTGTCGGGCCCTGTCGGGCTCTGTCGGGCTCTGTCGGGCTCTGTCGGGCTCTACTGGGCTCTGTCGGGCCCTGTCGGGCTCTGTCGGGCTCTGTCGGGCCCTGTCGGGCTCTGTCGGGCTCTGTCGGGCTCTACTGGGCCCTGTCGGGCTCTGTCGGGCCCTGTCGGGCTCTGTCGGGCCCTGTCGGGCTCTGTCGGGCTCTGTCGGGCCCTGTCGGGCTCTGTCGGGCTCTGTCGGGCTCTACTGGGCTCTACTGGGCTCTGTCGGGCTCTGTCGGGCTCTACTGGGCCCTGTCGGGCCCTGTCGGGCTCTGTCGGGCTCTACTGGGCTCTGTCAGGCTCTGTCGGGCTCTGTCGGGCCCTGTCGGGCTCTGTCGGGCTCTAGTGGGCTCTGTCAGGCCCTGTCGGGCTCTGTCGGGCCCTGTCGGGCCCTGTCGGGCTCTGTCGGGCTCTGTCGCGCCCTGTCGGGCTCTGTCGGGCTCTGTCGGGCTCTGTCGGGCTCTACTGGGCTCTACTGGGCTCTGTCGGGCTCTGTCGGGCTCTGTCGGGTTCTGTCGGGCTCTGTCGGGCTCTGTCGGGCTCTGTCGGGCTCTGTCGGGCTCTGTCGGGCTCTACTGGGCCCTGTCGGGCTCTGTCGGGCCCTGTCGGGCTCTGTCGGGCTCTGTCGGGCCCTGTCGGGCTCTGTCGGGCCCTGTCGGGCCCTGTCGGGCTCTGTCGGGCTCTGTCGGGCTCTGTCGGGCTCTACTGGGCTCTGTCGGGCTCTACTGGGCTCTACTGGGCCCTGTCGGGCTCTGTCGGGCTCTGTCGGGCTCTGTCGGGCTCTACTGGGCCCTGTCGGGCCCTGTCGGGCCCTGTCGGGCCCTGTCGGGCTCTGTCGGGCTCTGTCGGGCTCTACTGGGCTCTGTCGGGCTCTGTCGGGCTCTGTCGGGCTCTACTGGGCCCTGTCGGGCTCTGTCGGGCCCTGTCGGGCCCTATCGGGCTCTGTCGGGCCCTGTCGGGCTCTGTCGGGCTCTGTCGGGCTCTGTCGGGCTCTGTCGGGCTCTGTCGGGCCCTGTCGGGCTCTGTTGGGCTCTACTGGGCCCTGTCGGGCTCTGTCGGTCCCTGTCGGGCTCTGTCGGGCTCTGTCGGGCTCTACTGGGCCCTGTCGGGCTCTGTCGGGCTCTACTGGGCCCTGTCGGGTTCTGTCGGGCTCTGTCGGGTCCTGTCGGGCTCTGTCGGACTCTGTCGGGCTCTGTCGGGCCCTGTCGGGCTCTGTCGGGCTCTGTCGGGCCCTGTCGGGCTCTGTCGGGCTCTGTCGGGCCCTGTCGGGCTCTGTCGGGCTCTGTCGGGCTCTGTCGGGCTCTACTGGGCTCTGTCCGGCTCTATCGGGCTCTGTCGCGCTCTGTCGGGCTCTGTCGGGCTCTACTGGGCCCTGTCGGGCTCTGTCAGGCTCTGTCGGGCCCTGTCGGGCTCTGTCGGGCTCTGTCGGGCTCTGTCGGGCCCTGTCGGGCTCTGTCGGGCCCTGTCGGGCCCTGTCGGGCTCTGTCGGGCTCTGTCGGGCTCTGTCGGGCTCTACTGGGCTCTGTCGGGCTCTGTCGGGCTCTGTCGGGTTCTGTCGGGCTCTGTCGGGCTCTGTCGGGCTCTACTGGGCCCTGTCGGGCCCTGTCGGGCTCTGTCGGGCTCTGTCGGGCTCTACTGGGCCCTGTCGGGCCCTGTCGGGCCCTGTCGGGCTCTGTCGGGCTCTGTCGGGCTCTGTCGGGCTCTACTGGGCTCTGTCGGGCTCTGTCGGGCTCTGTCGGGTTCTGTCGGGCTCTGTCGGGCTCTGACGGGCTCTGTCGGGCTCTACTGGGCCCTGTCGGGCCCTGTCGGGCTCTGTCGGGCTCTGTCGGGCTCTGTCGGGCTCTACTGGGCCCTGTCGGGCCCTGTCGGGCCCTGTCGGGCCCTGTCGGGCTCTGTCGGGTTCTGTCGGGCTCTGTCGGGCTCTACTGGGCTCTGTCGGGCTCTACTGGGCTCTGTCGGGCCCTGTCGGGCTCTGTCGGGCTCTGTCGGGCCCTGTCGGGCTCTACTGGGCCCTGTCGGGCTCTGTCGGGCTCTACTGGGCCCTGTCGGGCCCTGTCGGGCCCTGTCGGGCTCTGTCGGGCTCTACTGGGCTCTGTCAGGCTCTGTCTGGCTCTGTCGGGCCCTGTCGGGCTCTGTCGGGCTCTACTGGGCTCTGTCAGGCCCTGTCGGGCTCTGTCGGGCCCTGTCGGGCTCTGTCGGGCTCTGTCGGGCCCTGTCGGGCTCTGTCGAGCTCTACTGGGCTCTACTGGGCTCTGTCGGGCTCTGTCGGGCTCTACTGGGCCCTGTCGGGCCCTGTCGGGCCCTGTCGGGCTCTGTCGGGCTCTACTGGGCTCTGTCAGGCTCTGTCTGGCTCTGTCGGGCCCTGTCGGGCTCTACTGGGCTATGTCAGGCCCTGTCGGGCTCTGTCGGGCCCTGTCGGGCTCTGTCGGGCTCTGTCGGGCCCTGTCGGGCTCTGTCGGGCTCTGTCGGGCTCTGTCGGGCTCTACTGGGCCCTGTCGGGCTCTGTCGGGCTCTGTCGGGCTCTGTCGGGCTCTACTGGGCTCTGTCGGGCTCTGTCGGGCTCTACTGGGCCCTGTCAGGCCCTGTCGGGCTCTGTCGGGCTCTACTGGGCTCTGTCAGGCTCTGTCTGGCTCTGTCGGGCCCTGTCGGGCTCTGTCGGGCTCTACTGGGCTCTGTCAGGCTCTGTCAGGCCCTGTCGGGCTCTGTCGGGCCCTGTCGGGCTCTGTCGGGCTCTGTCGGGCCCTGTCGGGCTCTGTCGGGCTCTACTGGGCTCTACTGGGCTCTGTCGGGCTCTGTCGGGCTCTACTGGGCCCTGTCGGGCCCTGTCGGGCCCTGTCGGGCTCTGTCGGGCTCTACTGGGCTCTGTCAGGCTCTGTCTGGCTCTGTCGGGCCCTGTCGGGCTCTGTCGGGCTCTACTGGGCTCTGTCAGGCCCTGTCGGGCCCTGTCGGGCCCTGTCGGGCTCTGTCGGGCTCTGTCGGGCCCTGTCGGGCTCTGTCGGGCTCTGTCGGGCTCTGTCGGGCTCTACTGGGCTCTACTGGGCTCTGTCGGCCTCTGTCGGGCTCTACTGGGCCCTGTCAGGCCCTGTCGGGCTCTGTCGGGCTCTGTCGGGCCCTGTCGGGCTCTGTCGGGCTCTACTGGGCTCTGTCGGGCTCTGTCGGGCTCTACTGGGCCCTGTCGGGCTCTGTCGGGCCCTGTCGGGCCCTGTCGGGCTCTGTCGGGCTCTGTCGGGCTCTGTCGGGCTCTACTGGGCTCTGTCGGGCTCTACTGGGCTCTACTGGGCCCTGTCGGGCTCTGTCGGGCTCTGTCGGGCTCTGTCGGGATCTGTCGGGCTCTGCTGGGCTCTGTTGGGCTCTGTCGGGCCCTGTCGGGCCTGTCGGGCTCTGTCGGGCTCTGTCGGGCCCTGTCGGGCTCTGTCGGGCTCTGTCGGGCTCTGTCGGGCTCTACTGGGCCCTGTCGGGCTCTGTCGGGCCCTGTCGGGCCCTGTCGGGCTCTGTCGGGCCCTGTCGGGCCCTGTCGGGCCCTGTCGGGCTCTGTCGGGCTCTGTCGGGCTCTACTGGGCTAAACTGGGCTCTGTCGGGCTCTGTCGGGCTCTGTTGGGCCCTGTCGGGCTCTGTCGGGCCCTGTCGGGCCCTGTCGGGCTCTGTCGTGCCCTGTCGGGCTCTGTCGGGCTCTGTCGGGCTCTACTGGGCTCTACTGAGCTCTGTCGGGCTCTGTCGGCTCTACTGTGCCCTGTCGGGCCCTGTCGGGCCCTGTCGGGCTCTGTCGGGCTCTACTGGGCTCTGTCGGGCTCTGTCGGGCTCTGTCGGGCTCTACTGGGCCCTGTCGGGCTCTGTCGGGCCCTGTCGGGCTCTGTCGGGCTCTGTCGGGCCCTGTCGGGCCCTGTCGGGCTCTGTCGGCCCTGTCGCGCTCTGTCGGGCTCTGTCGGGCTCTGTCGGGCTCTACTGGGCTCTGTCGGGCTCTGTCGGGCCCTGTCGGGCCCTGTCGGGCTCTGTCGGGCTCTGTCGGGCCCTGTCGGGCTCTGTCGGGCCCTGTCGGGCCCTGTCGGGCTCTGTCGGGCCCTGTCGGGCTCTGTCGGGCTCTACTGGGCCCTGTCGGGCCCTGTCGGACTCTGTCGGGCTCTGTCGGGCTCTGTCGGGCTCTGTCGGGCTCTACTGGGCCCTGTCGGGCCCTGTCGGGCCCTGTCGGGCTCTGTCGGGCCCTGTCGGACTCTGTCGGGCTCTGTCGGGCTCTGTCGGGCTCTACTGGGCTCTGTCGGGCTCTGTCGGGCTCTGTCGGGTTCTGTCAGGCTCTGTCGGGCTCTGTCGGGCTCTGTCGGGCTCTCTCGGGCTCTGTCGGGCTCTACTGCGCCCTGTCGGGCCCTGTCGGGCCCTGTCGGGCTCTGTCGGGCTCTGTCGGGCTCTGTCGGGCTCTGTCGGGCTCTGTCGGGCTCTGTCGGGCTCTACTGGGCTCTGTCGGGCTCTGTCGGGTTCTGTCGGGCTCTGTCGGGCTCTGTCGGGCTCTGTCGGGCTCTACTGGGCTCTGTCGGGCCCTGTCGGGCTCTGTCGGGCTCTGTCGGGCCCTGTCGGGCTCTGTCGGGCTCTGTCGGGCTCTACTGGGCCCTGTCGGGCCCTGTCGGGCTCTGTCGGGGTCTGTCGGGCTCTGTCGGGCTCTGTCGGGCTCTGTCGGGCTCTGTCGGGCTCTGTCGGGCTCTACTGGGCCCTCTCGGGCTCTGTCAGGCTCTGTCGGGCCCTGTCGGGCTCTGTCGGGCTCTGTCGGGCCCTGTCGGGCTCTGGCGGGCCCTGTCGGGCCCTGTCGGGCTCTGTCGGGCTCTGTCGGGCTCTACTGGGCTCTGTCGGGCTCTACTGGGCTCTACTGGGCCCTGTCGGGCTCTGTCGGGCTCTGTCGGGCTCTGTCGGGCTCTGTCGGGCTCTACTGGGCTCTGTCGGGCCCTGTCGGGCTCTGTCGGGCTCTGTCGGGCTCTGTCGGGCTCTACTGGGCTCTGTCGGGCTCTGTCGGGCTCTGTCGGGCTCTACCGGGCCCTGTCGGGCTCTGTCGGGCCCTGTCGGGCTCTGTCGGGCCCTGTCGGGCCCTGTCGGGCCCTGTCGGGCTCTGTCGGGCTCTGTCGGGCTCTGTCGGGCTCTACTGGGCCCTGTCGGGATCTGTCGGGCTCTGTCGGGCCCTGTCGGGCTCTGTCGGGCTCTGTCGGGCCCTGTCGGGCTCTGTCGGGCTCTACTGGGCCCTGTCGGGCCCTGTCGGGCTCTGTCGGGCTCTGTCGGGCTCTGTCCGGCCCTGTCGGGCTCTGTCGGGCTCTGTCGGGCCCTGTCGGGGTCTGTCGGGCTCTGTCGGGTCCTGTCGGGCCCTGCCGGGCTCTGTCGGGCTCTACTGGGCCCTGTCGGGCCCTGTCGGACTCTGTCGGGCTCTGTCGGGCCCTGTCGGGCCCTGTCGGGCTCTGTCGGGCTCTGTCGGGCTCTGTCGGGCTCTGTCGGGCTCTACTGGGCCCTGTCGGGCCCTGTCGGGCTCTGTCGGGCTCTGTCGGGCTCTGTCGGGCCCTGTCGGGCTCTGTCGGGCTCTGTCGGGATCTACTGGGCCCTGTCGGGTTCTGTCGGGCTCTGTCGGGCTCTGTCGGGCTCTACTGGGCTCTGTCAGGCTCTGTCTGGCTCTGTCGGGCCCTGTCGGGCTCTGTCGGGCTCTACTGGGCTCTGTCAGGCCCTGTCGGGCCCTGTCGGGCCCTGTCGGGCTCTGTCGGGCTCTGTCGGGCCCTGTCGGGCTCTGTCGGGCTCTGTCGGACTCTGTCGGGCTCTACTGGGCTCTACTGGGCTCTGTCGGCCTCTGTCGGGCTCTTTCGGGCTCTGTCGGACTCTGTCGGGCTCTACTGGGCTCTACTGGGCTCTGTCGGCCTCTGTCGGGCTCTACTGGGCCCTGTCAGGCCCTGTCGGGCTCTGTCGGGCTCTGTCGGGCCCTGTCGGGCTCTGTCGGGCTCTACTGGGCTCTGTCGGGCTCTGTCGGGCTCTACTGGGCCCTGTCGGGCTCTGTCGGGCCCTGTCGGGCCCTGTCGGGCTCTGTCGGGCTCTGTCGGGCTCTGTCGGGCTCTACTGGGCTCTGTCGGGCTCTACTGGGCTCTACTGGGCCCTGTCGGGCTCTGTCGGGCTCTGTCGGGCTCTGTCGGGATCTGTCGGGCTCTGCTGGGCTCTGTTGGGCTCTGTCGGGCCCTGTCGGGCCCTGTCGGGCTCTGTCGGGCTCTGTCGGGCCCTGTCGGGCTCTGTCGGGCTCTGTCGGGCTCTGTCGGGCTCTTCTGGGCCCTGTCGGGCTCTGTCGGGCCCTGTCGGGCCCTGTCGGGCTCTGTCGGGCCCTGTCGGGCCCTGTCGGGCCCTGTCGGGCTCTGTCGGGCTCTGTCGGGCTCTACTGGGCTAAACTGGGCTCTGTCGGGCTCTGTCGGGCTCTGTTGGGCCCTGTCGGGCTCTGTCGGGCCCTGTCGGGCCCTGTCGGGCTCTGTCGTGCCCTGTCGGGCTCTGTCGGGCTCTGTCGGGCTCTACTGGGCTCTACTGAGCTCTGTCGGGCTCTGTCGGGCTCTACTGTGCCCTGTCGGGCCTGTCGGGCCCTGTCGGGCTCTGTCGGGCTCTACTGGGCTCTGTCGGGCTCTGTCGGGCTCTGTCGGGCTCTACTGGGCCCTGTCGGGCTCTGTCGGGCCCTGTCGGGCTCTGTCGGGCCCTGTCGGGCCCTGTCGGGCTCTGTCGGGCCCTGTCGCGCTCTGTCGGGCTCTGTCGGGCTCTGTCGGGCTCTACTGGGCTCTGTCGGGCTCTGTCGGGCCCTGTCGGGCCCTGTCGGGCTCTGTCGGGCTCTGTCGGGCCCTGTCGGGCTCTGTCGGGCCCTGTCGGGCCCTGTCGGGCTCTGTCGGGCCCTGTCGGGCTCTGTCGGGCTCTACTGGGCCCTGTCGGGCCCTGTCGGACTCTGTCGGGCTCTGTCGGGCTCTGTCGGGCTCTGTCGGGCTCTACTGGGCCCTGTCGGGCCCTGTCGGGCCCTGTCGGGCTCTGTCGGGCCCTGTCGGACTCTGTCGGGCTCTGTCGGGCTCTGTCGGGCTCTACTGGGCTCTGTCGGGCTCTGTCGGGCTCTGTCGGGTTCTGTCAGGCTCTGTCGGGCTCTGTCGGGCTCTGTCGGGCTCTCTCGGGCTCTGTCGGGCTCTACTGCGCCCTGTCGGGCCCTGTCGGGCCCTGTCGGGCTCTGTCGGGCTCTGTCGGGCTCTGTCGGGCTCTGTCGGGCTCTGTCGGGCTCTGTCGGGCTCTACTGGGCTCTGTCGGGCTCTGTCGGGTTCTGTCGGGCTCTGTCGGGCTCTGTCGGGCTCTGTCGGGCTCTACTGGGCTCTGTCGGGCCCTGTCGGGCTCTGTCGGGCTCTGTCGGGCCCTGTCGGGCTCTGTCGGGCTCTGTCGGCTCTACTGGGCCCTGTCGGGCCCTGTCGGGCTCTGTCGGGGTCTGTCGGGCTCTGTCCGGGCTCTGTCGGGCTCTGTCGGGCTCTGTCGGGCTCTGTCGGGCTCTGTCGGGCTCTACTGGGCCCTCTCGGGCTCTGTCAGGCTCTGTCGGGCCCTGTCGGGCTCTGTCGGGCTCTGTCGGGCCCTGTCGGGCTCTGGCGGGCCCTGTCGGGCCCTGTCGGGCTCTGTCGGGCTCTGTCGGGCCCTGTCGGGCTCTACTGGGCTCTGTCGGGCTCTACTGGGCTCTACTGGGCCCTGTCGGGCTCTGTCGGGCTCTGTCGGGCTCTGTCGGGCTCTACTGGGCTCTGTCGGGCCCTGTCGGGCTCTGTCGGGCTCTGTCGGGCTCTGTCGGGCTCTACTGGGCTCTGTCGGGCTCTGTCGGGCTCTGTCGGGCTCTACCGGGCCCTGTCGGGCTCTGTCGGGCCCTGTCGGGCTCTGTCGGGCCCTGTCGGGCCCTGTCGGGCCCTGTCGGGCTCTGTCGGGCTCTGTCGGGCTCTGTCGGGCTCTACTGGGCCCTGTCGGGATCTGTCGGGCTCTGTCGGGCCCTGTCGGGCTCTGTCGGGCTCTGTCGGGCCCTGTCGGGCTCTGTCGGGCTCTACTGGGCCCTGTCGGGCCCTGTCGGGCTCTGTCGGGCTCTGTCGGGCTCTGTCCGGCCCTGTCGGGCTCTGTCGGGCTCTGTCGGGCCCTGTCGGGGTCTGTCGGGCTCTGTCGGGTCCTGTCGGGCCCTGCCGGGCTCTGTCGGGCTCTACTGGGCCCTGTCGGGCCCTGTCGGACTCTGTCGGGCTCTGTCGGGCCCTGTCGGGCCCTGTCGGGCTCTGTCGGGCTCTGTCGGGCTCTGTCGGGCTCTGTCGGGCTCTACTGGGCCCTGTCGGGCCCTGTCGGGCTCTGTCGGGCTCTGTCGGGCTCTGTCGGGCCCTGTCGGGCTCTGTCGGGCTCTGTCGGGATCTACTGGGCCCTGTCGGGTTCTGTCGGGCTCTGTCGGGCTCTGTCGGGCTCTACTGGGCCCTGTCGGGCCCTGTCGGGCCCTGTCGGGCTCTGTCGGGCTCTGTCGGGCTCTGTCGGGCTCTACTGGGATCTGTCGGGCTCTGTCGGGTTCTGTCGGGCTCTGTCGGGCTCTGTCGGGCTCTGTCGGGCTCTACTGGGCTCTGTCGGGCCCTGTCGGGCTCTGTCGGGCTCTGTCGGGCCCTGTCGGGCTCTGTCGGGCTCTGTCGGGCTCTACTGGGCCCTGTCGGGCCCTGTCGGGCTCTGTCGGGCTCTGTCGGGCCCTGTCGGGCTCTGTCGGGCCCTGTCGGGTTCTGTCGGGCTCTGTCGGGCTCTGTCGGGCTCTACTGGGCTCTACTGGGCTCTGTCGGGCTCTGTCGGGCTCTACTGGGCCCTGTCGGGCCCTGTCGGGCCCTGTCGGGCTCTACTGGGCTCTCTCAGGCTCTGTCGGGCTCTGTCGGGCTCTGTCGGGCCCTGTCGGGCTCTGTCGGGCTCTACTGGGCTCTGTCGGGCTCTGTCGGGCTCTACTGGGCCCTGTCGGGCTCTGTCGGGCCCTGTCGGGCTCTGTCGGGCTCTGTCGGGCCCTGTCGGGCTCTGTCGGGCTCTGTCGGGCTCTGTCGGGCTCTGTCGGGCTCTACTGGGCTCTGTCGGGATCTACTGGTCTCTACTGGGACCTGTCGGGCTCTGTCGGGCTCTGTCGGGCTCTGTCGGGCTCTGTCGGGCTCTGTCGGGCTCTACTGGGCTCTGTCGGGCTCTGTCGGGCCCTGTCGGGCTCTGTCGGGCCCTGTCGGGCCCTGTCGGGCTCTGTCGGGCCCTGTCGGGCCCTGTCGGGCTCTGTCGGGCTCTGTCGGGCTCTGTCGGGCTCTACTGGGCCCTGTCGGGCCCTGTCGGGCCCTGTCGGGCCCTGTCGGGCTCTGTCGGGCTCTGTCGGGCTCTGTCGGGCTCTACTGGGCCCTGTCGGGCTCTGTCGGGCTCTGTCGGGCTCTACTGGGCCCTGTCGGGCCCTGTCGGGCCCTGTCGGGCTCTGTCGGGCTCTGTCGGGCCCTGTCGGGCTCTGTCGGGCTCTGTCGGGCTCTACTGGGCTCTGTCGGGCTCTGTCGGGTTCTGTCGGGCTCTGTCGGGCTCTGTCGGGCTCTGTCGGGCTCTACTGGGCTCTGTCGGGCCCTGTCGGGCTCTGTCGGGCTCTGTCGGGCCCTGTCGGGCTCTGTCGGGCTCTGTCGGGCTCTGTCGGGCTCTACTGGGCCCTGTCGGGCCCTGTCGGGCTCTGTCGGGCTCTGTCGGGCCCTGTCGGGTTCTGTCGGGCTCTGTCGGGCTCTGTCGGGCTCTACTGGGCTCTACTGGGCTCTGTCGGGCCCTGTCGGGCCCTGTCGGGCCCTGTCGGGCTCTACTGGGCTCTCTCAGGCTCTGTCGGGCTCTGTCGGGCTCTGTCGGGCCCTGTCGGGCTCTGTCGGGCTCTACTGGGCTCTGTCGGGCTCTGTCGGGCTCTACTGGGCCCTGTCGGGCTCTGTCGGGCCCTGTCGGGCTCTGTCGGGCTCTGTCGGGCCCTGTCGGGCTCTGTCGGGCTCTGTCGGGCTCTGTCGGGCTCTACTGGGCTCTGTCGGGCTCTACTGGTCTCTACTGGGACCTGTCGGGCTCTGTCGGGCTCTGTCGGGCTCTGTCGGGCTCTACTGGGCTCTGTCGGGCCCTGTCGGGCCCTGTCGGGCCCTGTCGGGCTCTGTCGGGCCCTGTCGGGCTCTGTCGGGCTCTGTCGGGCTCTGTCGGGCTCTACTGGGCCCTGTCGGGCTCTGTCGGGCTCTGTCGGGCCCTGTCGGGCCCTGTCGGGCTCTGTCGGGCTCTGTCGGGCTCTGTCGGGCTCTACTGGGCCCTGTCGGGCTCTGTCGGGCTCTGTCGGGCCCTGTCGGGCCCTGTCGGGCTCTGTTGGGCTCCGTCGGGCCCTGTCGGGCTCTGTCGGGCTCTGTCGGGCTCTGTCGGGCTCTACTGGGCTAAACTGGGCTCTGTCGGGCTCTGTCGGGCTCTGTCGGGCCCTGTCGGGCTCTGTCGGGCTCTGTCGGGCTCTACTGGGCTCTACGGAGCTCTGTCGGGCTCTGTCGGGCTCTACTGTGCCCTGTCGGGCCCTGTCGGGCTCTGTCGGGCTCTACTGGGCTCTGTCGGGCTCTGTCGGGCTCTACTGGGCCCTGTCGGGCTCTGTCGGGCCCTGTCGGGCTCTGTCGGGCTCTGTCGGGCCTTGTCGGGCCCTGTCGGGCTCTGTCGGGCCCTGTCGGGCTCTGTCGGGCTCTGTCGGGCTCTGTCGGGCTCTACTGGGCTCTGTCGGGCCCTGTCGGGCCCTGTCGGGCCCTGTCGGGCTCTGTCGGGCTCTGTCGGGCCCTGTCGGGCCCTGTCGGGCTCTGTCGGGCTCTGTCGGGCCCTGTCGGGCTCTGTCGGGCCCTGTCGGGCTCTGTCGGGCCCTGTCGGGCTCTGTCGGGCTCTACTGGGCCCTGTCGGGCTCTGTCGGGCCCTGTCGGGCCCTGTCGGGCTCTGTCGGGCTCTACTGGGCTCTACTGGGCTCTACTGGGCTCTGTCGGGCTCTGTCGGGCTCTACTGGGCTCTACTGGGCTCTGTCGGGCTCTGTCGGGCTCTGTCGGGCTCTACTGGGCCCTGTCGGGCCCTGTCGGGCCCTGTCGGGCTCTGTCGGGCTCTACTGGGCTCTGTCAGGCTCTGTCGGGCTCTGTCGGGCTCTGTCGGGCCCTGTCGGGCTCTGTCGGGCTCTACTGGGCTCTGTCGGGCTCTGTCGGGCTCTACTGGGCCCTGTCGGGCTCTGTCGGGCTCTGTCGGGCTCTGTCGGGCCCTGTCGGGCTCTGTCGGGGCTCTGTCGGGCTCTGTCGGGCTCTACTGGGCTCTGTCGGGCTCTACTGGGCTCTACTGGGACCTGTCGGGCTCTGTCGGGCTCTGTCGGGCTCTGTCGGGCTCTACTGGGCTCTGTCGGGCTCTGTCGGGCCCTGTTGGGCCCTGTCGGGCTCTGTCGGGCTCTGTCGGGCCCTGTCGGGCTCTGTCGGGCTCTGTCGGGCTCTGTCGGGCTCTGTCGGGCTCTACTGGGCCCTGTCGGGCTCTGTCGGGCTCTGTCGGGCCCTGTCGGGCCCTGTCGGGCTCTGTCGGGCTCTGTCGGGCTCTGTCGGGCTCTACTGGGCCCTGTCGGGCTCTGTCGGGCTCTGTCGGGCTCTGTCGGGCCCTGTCGGGCCCTGTCGGGCTCTGTCGGGCCCTGTCGGGCTCTGTCGGGCTCTGTCGGGCTCTGTCGGGCTCTACTGGGCTAAACTGGGCTCTGTCGGGCTCTGTCGGGCTCTGTCGGGCCCTGTCGGGCTCTGTCGGGCTCTGTCGGGCTCTACTGGGCTCTATGGAGCTCTGTCGGGCTCTGTCGGGATCTACTGTGCCCTGTCGGGCCCTGTCGGGCCCTG